>NW_007577930.1:367291-371480 GCF_000690725.1 Stegastes partitus
GACGTAGTGATATTGCAGGTTTTTGACACTTCCGGGTTGGCTTCATTTTTCAGGGCCGGTTGCTACGTCCATCTTTTATACAGTCTATGGTTGACCCTTTGTTTTGGCCTGGACGTTGTTGATTTCAACCTGGTGATTGTCTTGGCATGATGATATCCAGACTATTTCACTAAATAGATCACTAAAGACTTGTATATGCGGACAGACTTACATGGGCTTGGTGAACATTCCTGAGACCTTCTTGCAGCCCTGGTTGTCTCCGCCACACATGCCACACTTGTCAAACTTCTTGTTAGAGTCCAGCTTGCCATCACAGCCTGCCTTAATGCATTTTCCCTGAACGCACACAGCCGAGGTGTCAGGAGAACAAGGTGTCCCGTCCACAACCTGCCGGAGTCACAGAACACAATCATACGTTACATCACATGTTTATCTGGTCTACTGGTCTTTAGATGCTTGATTTTTCTGACTCAACACACCGAAGCCAAAGAGCTACATCAATAAAAAGCCATAAATAGCACCAGAGGGACTGTGCAGTGTCCTTTAGTGTAAACGAGATGTTGGCTTGTATTTCTGTTACAAGCTTGTTTCCTTGCTGATTGCATAAATAGTTGCTGACAAGCCACAGCTGTGAAGTGATACTGTCCCTGCAAGTTTCCTCTCTCAGCGCTCCATCCATCCTCTGCTGCCACCAACATATCGCCTCACACTGCCTTGCTGTCGATGGAACTAGCTGTTAATTCTTGCATTGTGGATAAAGGCGAAGCAATGCCAAGCAAGTAGTTACGCAACAACCGCTGAAACTTTTGTGAACAGAGAGCTGCCCATTATTTCTACCGAAATGCTTCAACTGCACCTCCCATGAGGTTTGACTTATGAGGTGCTCACTGGTAAGCAGTTCATTAGGAAATACAATGGTTGATACCCATTCAGCTCAGAATATTAACAGAATTCCCTGGTGCCATTTCTCAACTTTCTAGACAGATCCAAATGTAGCAGGACTTTGATTTTTATTCACAGCAGCATAATGAAAGCTGACAACACTGCTCTGTGTACCGTGTAAAGGCTGCAATACCATTTTCACCACAGCTAGTAATTATCATGCAAACCAGCCTCTAGATGGTCGGGTAATTACGTTTGGCTGTTAATGTGAAAGAAGTCAATATGTCATTTGCCTAGAACTTTTCAGAACTTGGTGTTTCTCCACTTCATTACCACAGCGTACCCATAGGGCTGTCTACTAAATATAATCTATGGTCTTGAACTAATTCTTTTTTTTTCGGTGATGAGGAATAGTTGATTAAAACAGACACAATCAGACAGTGTGGTTGCTGGGAGGAATGGTAAAGTGAACGTATTAAATTAGACGGATACCTTTGGAGCCAGGACATAGAAGTATCCAGTCCCATTTGCTCGGCAGATGAGCTTGCATTTGTCCTTGGGAGAGATGCCCGAATACTTGGGAACCCAAACCACAGAGGAGCCCAGCCTGTTGGTGTTCAGGTTTAAGCCATTGAATGCCTCACACTGCTCCTCACGGAAACTCTTACCTGGAGATGGCAAAATAGTCACAGGTTAAAGTGCTGCAATATGGAAAACTGGCTTCTTCAGTTCAGATATAAATAGATAAATGCATTTTTTTACATTTCTGGCAGACAGCCATTGATTTTACCAGATGAAGGGACAACTCACTTGCAGTGTTTGTCAGTTGTAGGTAACTACATAGTGAAATCAACATTAAGTCCATGGTTGGTCCATTGGTTGGAAGTGTCTCCGGCTTACATTTCATGTATAAATACCTAACATGCACACATGCTTGCATTTTCAAGCACTATGTTTCACTTGTAAGAGACAAAACATTGAGGATGACAAACTGTAATGTGTTTGGTAAAATGTGCATGGGGTTGCTGGACTGCAAACTTGCACAATAAATCAGGAAAAGCTTCCACACAGCTGATAAATGCTACACAGTGGATGTGCTTCATACACTGGGTCTTCTTTTTTTTTTTTAACAGAATATAAGACTTTAAACTTAACTCTTGGCTCTACGTAACACCAAGTTACATCACTACTCTAGGCTGTAATTTAAGTTAGTCGGACATGCTAACAATTCCTAACCATTGCTTTCTTTACAACAGGCTGTTTATTCCATTCCTTACATTTGTGTTTCCATATTTTTGGTTTTGTGAAGGCCCCCCAGATTCTATATATATATATAGAATATTGCTTTTTCTGCTTCATAGTACTACGGCTTCAACATTCAGAGATAAACAAGCTTAACAAATTGACATATGTTCCAACTTTTTAGCCAGACTTGGAGCCTTTTAAGACCCCTTTAACAAATGATTCCAACAACCTGGCAACTAAATGTCTAGTTTACCTGCAAATTTTCGACTTGCTCATGTAAATTACATTATGATGCCACTGATATGCAAAATAGATCTGACATAATTGAGCAACTTTTCCAAGCAGACTTCAGCTACCTTCTGTTACAATTAGGTATCAACACTGGACCAACTATGGCCGAACTATATGTAAGGTAGATTTGGAAAGCTCTGCTAGGGAGATGTTTCGTAGTCAGTTGCATTCTAATGTACCTGTTTCAGGACAATGGTTGACGTTACATGAGCGATATTTGATGCGTAGCCCGTAGCAGTATTTGCCTCCGTTCTCAGGGACTGGGTTGTTACACTCTCTCTTGGCCAGCTGAACTCCTCCACCACAACTTCTAGAACAGTCTCCAAATGCACCCCACTTCCCCCATCGGCCATCCACCTGAGGACGACAGAAAACAGGTTCATCAGCCCGTGATACAAAATAATTAAGTAGGACAGGACAGTGATTTCCACATTCCCTCACCTTGACGTGCACGGTGCTGTTCTTATCAACACAGGCACCTCTGTAGCAGACCTTGCTGTTGCCACAGCTTGTGCCGTCCGCCCAGGGGAAGTGTCGGGTTTGGCAGACCAGCTGTCCGCGGGCCTTCCCGGTGCACCACAGCTTGGAGCAGGGCTGCATGTAGGGGCAGGGCTTAGATCCGGGGCCAAAGGCGAGCTCGCACTGACGGTGCAGGCTGTAGCTGGAGCCGGGTAGGTTGTCGGGGAGAGACAGCTGCTTCTGAGGCTGGTCCAGAAGACAGTCTCCTACAGAAACAAACCAACAGTGATGCATACAGTCAGGCTGCTGCTGGGGAAGCCAACATGAGTGGAGATGCACTGGGTCGCTGCTGATCAGCCTATATAAAGAACTAAACCTCATCACTATTTTTACATGTACTACTCATGATGATGTTTGACAAACTACAGCTCTTTGCAAGTTCAATGTTTTCTCCTCAATCTCATTTTCAGCAGCATGAGCAGCATCTGCACACACACTACCTACCTGACAACTAGTTAGCAACTAGCTGATGAACTACAACTCTTTGTCTGCTGATTGTACGAAAAGGTGACTGCAGATGTGATCACCATCTGAACTTAACAAAAACGTTGATCAGTTTCAATTAATGCAGATTAAGGACAAATGAAAACTCCAATCCAAGTAATGACATTTTAACTGCAAACCATGTTTTGCTAAATTGACAAATGTCATGAAATTTTTTATATTTTTTTTGCTCAACATGTTGAACCTACACTTGTATGCACTCCAGTACTACGGATATATTGTACCGATAGGTTGAATAACGCTGTGTCACTTAAAACCTATAGTTAGGACATAAAGGAACACTTTAAAAGCATATTACAGCAAATCAACAATTTCACACTCTAATAAAAGACAGATACATTCATATTCAGTCACTCTGTACAAACACAGAGACAGATCTACACGAGGCACAGCGGCTGCTTAATAATATTTAGATTAAACAAATTATTCACGTAGAAAAGAGAGCAGTGTTGAACTTGGACTGGTCAAAGTACATGCTCATTTGCTTGTTAGAGTAAAGTGGGAGGTAATAAATTAGTGCAATTAATTATGTCTGTTACACAAAACTCACTTAGAGCCACTTAGGGAGTTTACACACAGACAGAAAGGACTTGGCATGAGGAGCCACACCGAGGAGAAAAAGCTGAATGATATATTAATGCACTTATGGATGGTGTTTTGCACATGGATATCATCAGCATGGGACACTACATCCAAAGAAAGGTTGTTTTTTAGGATACGTTACATTTACACTTATTACTGCACATTA
>NW_007577930.1:371903-395827 GCF_000690725.1 Stegastes partitus
CTATAGTTATTAGCAGTGTGGCTCATTCCCATGCATGTGGACGAGTGAAGGACCGCCTCCACCTTCTAGCCGACTCAGTAGGCGTGTTATTATGCATTTTGATCACCGATAAACACAAAGTAACCCCGATAATGTGTGACCCTTGCACTTCTGTGAGTGTAAATGTGTACCATCTTTACAAGACAAAACGGTGCTTCATAACATGTAGTAAATGTAGCAACAAGATGTTGCTTTCTGAACCTAATCCAGCCGTTTTGGTGCCTAAACTAAACCAAACATCTGGTGAAAAATGGCAAGTCAAAGTGAAAGTCGAAACAAGACATTAGGAGATGCTTTAGCTCCTTTCTCACTGGGTTGGAGTCAGGAACTGGAGGCCGGACCAGATGTAAGTCAGTGGACTTTGTAATTACAGTCTGAGGTGGGACTTGAAGTCAGGTGTCCTGGGTGCCTTCCACCTCCTTCGTCTTCTCCAGCTTCCAGTTGCCAACTTTTGTTCCTCTTTCTGAGAGCTAAATCACAGCTATACTGCCGTTTAATGGTGTGAGTCATTACGATGGTGGTCGAGGTCTACTTCTGTCTATATGTATGGAAATAATGTGCGCTAATAACTCCTATAGAATGGTGTAATAGGACCCAAATTGAGTGAAGAGATTTCTAGCCAGGATAATTCCAGTTTCATTCAATTTAGCATTATTCAATCATCTTGTTTCATAGAAGAAGAGCCAACGTGTTTTTTGTCTTGACACTGCGACGGCTGCTCAGCATCCATGAACCAACATTCTTCTTAAAGCTGCTTTCTGCTTTTATTTGAACTGTTATTATGTTTAGAGCAGGAATGTCATCACAGTTATTCTGCTGATGATTTGGATTTTCTAATGATAGATTAGAAGTCTCATATTGTTTTATTTGATTACTTTGGTTGTTTTGAGTAGCACTCAGCGGTTCACTTATTCTTATCCTGTTATTTTAGCCAAACCGAGCTGCTGCTCTTTAATGTATAATATTGTGTTCTTTAAAAAAAAGCTTCATATTCAGCGTTTGTCATCTGTTTGTATATGTTACTCCCCTTTCCCTGTTAATGAGCTGTAATGTAACTCCACAACTCTGATTTCATCAGGCGCAGTTCAGCATTGGTTGTTGGTTAATTATTTGAAGGGGAACTCCAGAGTCAAGTGATAATTCTCTGTGTGTTTGTTAATACAACATCGTCTGTGTTCCACACACTGCTCATATAAAAATATTAATGGCTGCAGCTTTTTAAAATTTAATTAAACTTTTGTTGCTTTGACTCTCTAGTCCGTTTAGACATGCTATTCAAGCAGCCTTGATATTAAATGACATTGTGTTATTTATTTATTTTTAATGACATCGGTTGGACTGTTTATTTCTTCAGATAAACTACTTTGACGTCTTTAATCACATCAAGATGCTCGTGAGGCAGAACACACTGTAGATATTTTATCCAAATAGACATATCAGTGAAAACAAATAGAATAAATATATCTCTTGGCATTAAGTACAACTGAAATGATAAGTTTAACCGTGACAATGTGGAGCCTAAGTCTGTGTTCTGTGGGTACAATTAGATTGCTACCAGCTGAGGGTTGGATGATGAAGCCTGGACAGAATTAGTGGTCCATCTGAGTCCAGAAACATATTCAGGAAGTGTTTACTAACCATGACCTCTGTCCAGGAACTCGGTAATGATGGCTGCGCTGCACACAGACCAGGGTCGGCTCCTGTCTATCTGAATCAGCGTGGGAGACATCATGTGGTTGTCCTTTAGCTTCCCAAATACCTCCTCACATGCCTTCACATTGTCGTGGGGCATGTTGAAGACGTGGCCTGAGGGGAGAGGGGGGGGACAGACACACAACTGGTCACGTCTTCGGTTGATTCAAGCGCTTCTGTTTTCAGTAAAACACGATTGGTGAAAGTTACAGAATAGATGACGGATAAATGAATATAAAACACTGGCACAAATTTATACCAAAAAAAAAATGACAACACCCATAAGGCCAAATGAACTCAACTGATCTGAAGCTGATGTCATAGCAGACAGGAATGCAGCTGCGTATGGGAATATGCGCTGTGGCATACGTCCATGTGCTAAAGCAGGCCTGACAGGGGAATTTAGTTCCCAAGGAAATCATTTTATTCCCCCAATACGAACATGCAGTACTTTCCGAAAGAAAGAAAAAAAGTATGGTTTTAACGTCTTCAATCATGAACCTGGATCGTTTTCAGGGGGAAATTGTGTTATTACTTAACATATATGAGGACAGTGTAAACCAATGCCTCTCTTGGGCCTCGGGAGTTACTCGTGCATCTGGTTTCAGGCACGAGTACTACTTTCTTTAACAGCCCTCTCAACCACTGATTATTGAAAATGCGTAAAAAACTGTCACTTAGACAGGCGAAGGAGTGCGTGCTGTTTAATACCATCTATTAAACAGCATCCTAAAAGCAGGTAGGGCAGCGTGAGCAGTGTTTGACTGGCAGTTGTTTTTCCATTTTTACCTCTGACTGATTTATATAGGCAGTTTAGCAGCAGTTAGCAAGATATTTGTGGTAAAACTGCACCCATAATACCTGCCTAAATCACACTAAGAATAACAAAACACCCTCCACATGTGCCTCATTTACTTTGCTCTACAATTTCACATCTATAAAAAAATGAGAAATATAAAATAAAACTTTATAGGTCATATTAACAAGACTCACTGCTGATAAATGTTATTCAGGTTTTGACAAAATGTCAATCAGAGCTGAAGTTTAGTTTGTTCCCATCTTTCCTCTGAGTTTGTTAAATATCTGTAACAGGATCCATATCGCAGAAGTGAGCGCGTCGCACGCATTCACACACACAAGCAGCACAACAGCAGTAACTTCCTTAATTAAGCTGCAGTTCAGCCGTCACTGAGGCCTGAGCTCCATCACAGCAGTTTTTTATTGTTCTGTAAAAGTCTGATCTAATTTTGCAATTTCACAGTCTCACTGCAAGACATTTGAAGTTGTGACATTATTGTATAGTTTGGGTGTGTTCCCATAACAATACATATAAAAAGTGACCTCACTGGTCATTACAGTAATGACTAAACTATAACAACAGGTAGCCAAGTAACAATGAAAACACATTTTATTGCACACATGGACAGTATTTTCAGTGTGAAATCATAAACTAGTAAAAATATTTTGCCAGCAAACAGCAGCTTTTGGCTGATTGCTAATAATGATTTATTTGTGGAATTATTGTATTTTATGGGTGAACATTTTTACTCACACATTTAGGGTCGGCTCATCCAAATAGCTATTAAATTAAATTACTATCAATCCATTAAATTAAATTACTATCTATCCATTGACACAGTTAGAAATGCCAAGTGAGAGCCTGTGCTTCATGTGGCAGATCTTATAAACGGAGATAAGTTGGGGGGTGAGATGAGTGTCTCCACATCAGCAAAGAATGAATGAACTGGACAGTATTATTTCCTTGCTTACATTCATTTTTCCTGTTGGCATAAACCGTCACAGATAAGCTGGGCTGTCTACGTTTATGATATCATGTGAAATAGTTCAGATTTTTCAGTTATCTCTCTCTCGTCCGTGTGCAGCTGTCCGTGTTCATGGTTACACGGTGCAGCTGTGATGCTAAACATGCGCAGATCTCCAGAGTCTTGCTCAATGGGACTCACGGACCTGCTGGTTTTGATTCCACCCACCGACGGCAATTAGGAAGACTGATTTTCAAATGGAACATCAGGTGAATGCAATTAAACAGCTGGTAGGCCTAAAAACCGTGCAGTCCTCTAAGACCGGGACTGAGAATCGTAGCCATACAGATCAACATGAAAGTCGTGAAGCCCTCGGGCCAGGCCAGTTTCCACGCTGATTATGCACGTATAAGTCTGTCAAACCCAGCTGCAAAATTCCTTTGGCATTTTAAGCTAAGGTTATACGCAGCTCTTGCCTTGAGCGTATCTCACTCTGCGTCCAAATGTGCATTAGCATAAATCTGAAATGCGTAAAGCAAGTGTTGGGTCCCTGCTTCTCAACGACCTTCTTACCAAGCTCATGAGCAGTCGTGAAAGCGGAGGGCAAACCGTCGTCCTCGATGACGGAGCAGCTCCTCTTCGGGTCACACATGGTGCCAACGTCGGCCATCCCCAGAGTGTCACAGGTCGTGGCGCCACAAAGGTCCTGATGACACACAGACAAATGTGTTACTTGTGAAGAGCCCTTTATTCTCATAAGAAGCTTGAAAAATCAGATTGGACTCGAGCCATGTTCCGAACATGTTTTGTGCGGCTGGGCCGAGCTACAGAATGAACAGACCATGAAAAAGCACTAATTCAAAGCATATGGGACTGTGGTTGGCTTATTCTCTGTTCTTAAAATATATTGAGGCAGAGGGTCAAGGGAGATTGGCCGCCTCTTGTGTTTCTTTGAGGAAGAAAGACTATACCTGCAGCACACAGCCCTGGGTGAAATAAATCCACGTCAACTCCAATTGTGTCTTCTGTATGAGTTAATTAGTAACTTGCTGTCTCCTCTTCCTCGTTGGGCGTATTTCCATTTATCCAGTGATAGTTAGTTAAACAAATTGTTGGAATTACTTGCATTTGAACATCTGATGTTCTGTTCTATTCTGTTGTTTCAATGTGCAGTAACTTTCCTGCTTTGTTTGTAGTTTACACAAATTTGAAATTTGGCAGATGCTGCATCAATATATGGGTCTTAAACATCAAAGCATACATTCATGTGTCACCAAGTCCTCACCCAAAAAATACCAACAACACAGAGTGAATTTAATCTGCAATTGATCCACACTTATCCTAATGTTGCTTCAAAATCGTATTCAGAGCCAAGAGTGTCCCATAATTCAATTAAGTCTGCTGTAGTAGTTCAATCCACTTGCTGGCAGCAATTCATCTGTAAGTTGGTGGAAGAAAATCAGATTTAATTGCTTTGTTAACTGCAATACTTCAGCTTCTTGCTTTATGTTTGTTATCTGACTAACTGTAATACTGCATTGGACCTACTTAATTATGCATAAATTGTTCTGAGCTTGATAGATAACATCATATGCTTAAAGTCTTCCACCTTGATTATGCTCCCTTGTGGATGAACACACAGCTGCAGACATCATGGACGTGTAGTTGTTATTGCACTACTTTCTAGTCCACTGGAGTCTTGTTAGAAGACTCTGCTCTACAGATGCAGTAGATCACGTCTACACATTCTGCACACACACACACTCATGCTGACCAGATGCACTACTGCCCTTGTAATGTAGTTGCTGCACATGGATCTCTCGCAGACTTTGGGAGATTAATGCCACGAGAGCCCTCACGTATTTGCAGATGCAAAAAGTGAAACATTGGCCGTAGGATGTGGCCAGTTTTGTCCTTCATTGTACTTAGAATATGTCAGATATCACAAGTGTGGGTAATGAGACAGACCAGACTTCAAAAACCAGGCTTCCCCAAAAATCAGTGCCAATATCTGAGTCATAGCTGTGTAGTGAGCTTTCACTCTGGCAAGTGTTGTGGCTCTTTATGTCACAAAGTTCGTCCAAACTGAGATGTAGTTTTGCTCAGTCATTCCTTATCCCCAGAGGATGAATCCCTCTGAACTTTCTTCTAATGCCAGCGTGTTGTTTTAGTTTTGAGTGAAATGCATTGACAGCTATTTGATGGGTTAATATGACATTTGTTAGACATGTTCACATCCCAGTCAGGAAGGACTGTAATAACTTGTTGTAGCTGCCCATGTAAATAAACATCTGTTACAATCAAGCCAAACAAGTTCACACAGGGTTGATAAAGCATGTCAGTACCAGATAATTCTCTCTTTATTTCACGTTATGCTGGAGTGCCTAATCGGGTTTCTGTACTGACGATCCCATGTGGGTGCACCAATAGTGATGCGTTTTACGTGAACCATGATGGTGGTTCAGTGGAGCTGATGAGGGGAGCAACTGGAGGAGGAAAAAGAAACAGTTGGCTCCAGCAACTCGGACCACGGTGAAGCCTACAGGAAAAAAGCATGGACCAGATGAACATGATGGACATAGTTACATTATACCTGCTTAACATTAACACGATGGCATCAGGTGTTTTTCACAGCAGGAACTTGTTTTCGCGCAAACCTTTGTGGATATTCCAACTGCAAGAACCGCTGCTGTAGAACTTCTGCCAAGGCTGTTTTTTTTGGGGGGGGGGTGAAAGAAGTAACTACTCCAGGACCTGTTAAGCCGTTTTTCAGGCCTCTGCTCGAAAATTACATACCCATAATAACAACGGTTTATCTCTGCAACCACAAGGTCTATTTGAATAATTCTTGTGTCATAATAAAAGGAACACGTAAAAGATTTGTTCAGATGTGTAGATATCAGTATATATGTTACTGGTTAAGAGTAAATGAAGATGGCACACAGCACAAATGAAAAATAAAAGCACTTTCAGGATATTTATCTCTTTGGAATGATCCAGCTGCAGCTCTAAACCTCGACCAAACCATAGAACAACATGTGAACATTCTCTCTGCAAAGACTGACTCTGGTAAAGTGAAGCAGAACAAAATCAGAGAGTTTTTAGTCCACACAGTTCAGGTGAGCTCACATTCTGGCACACTGGTGACCAACTGAATTTTCTTATGTACAAACTATATATTTCACTTGTATATCACTAATGTTGTTCAATACATCCAAATACATCAGCTTTTTAGTTTTTTAAAATTCAACCAGACCGCTGTCTCTGTTCCTGTGCGTGATGCTGATCAAACTGCTGTGAAGCTCCTGTGGTGAGGCAGGGCTGTATCTCCGTCATGGATTGGTTGATTTCAGTGATGACACCTCCTTCGAATCGTTACAGCCAATAGAATATAGCGATAGCCACCAAAATGAGATTGACAGCACCTTTAGCCAATCAGAATCAGTAGAACGCCATCTTGAAGACAAGCCGCTTGCTGAGCGACTGTTCACTCCTTAGCTCCCTTCGGCTAACGTAGCCTCCAAAAGACGCCCGGAATGATTTCAGTGTAACACAGGAAGTAGTAACTGATTCCGGTGTGAATTTACCGATAAAATAAACTTTTCATGGCAAAACAGCTCAGGTAAGAGACATTTTACAACTATAGCTTGATGAAGCGATTTGGGTTTTTGTTGTTCTTTGGGTTGTTTCTCGCTGATGCTTTGATTTTAGAGAGCTTTGATGGACATGTTTGGAGTCTGTGGACTGTCTGCTTTCATTTGAGGATTTGTTGGTGCGTTTTGCATAAAGTACCAAAGCGCTGGAGCCAGAAATGTGGGTTGACTTGGTGGCACTATATCGATTTCCGTGTTTGATAATTCATTTAGTTGGTGTTTGAGTTGTGTTTGTGGAATGTAAAAATGACTTATATATTCTTGTAGCCCAGGTGGTGCTGTTTAATTTGATGTGCATCATCACTATATCGATGTGGATGTTGTTTCCTACGTGTTCATAGAACTGGCATTACGTCCAGTAACTAGTATTTGCTGATAATTCAGTAGAAACTGTTGGTTTCTACACCACAATAAAACCTGACAAGTGCCACTCCTCTAAATGTTCACGCCACCATGTGTCTGCACCGACTTCCTGCAGTGGAAAGCTGCCTATTGTTATTTCGAACATGTTCACATGCTGGCGTTAGCACTTAGCTCAGAGCACCACTACTGGCTGAACTCTCTTATCTTGGCATTCAGAATTACAGGAAAAGTTCTTAACATTGTCCAATGGAAAACTTCATTGGAATAATGGCCGTGACTCACTGATTATCAGTGGGATTGTTGCCCTAAGACTTACTGGAAAGGTTCCTGTGTTTATACAATATTTAGCCTCTTCAGTATTACTGCTCAGGAGTTGTGTTCTATTAAACTGCCTCTCCTGTGCTTTTATAGTGATCAAAGTAAATGTGAGTGCATTTGATGATGAACTTATTAGCCCAGTGTTACAGTGAAGCCCAGCAATGCCAGAAGCTCCCTCTGCCAGCCATGTGTACTCCACACCACTCGCTCTCCATAACCTATTACAAGATTCTTTCCAGCGCAGCAGCTGCACTCATTGTGCCCTGCAAGGACAACAATACCGGACCTGGATTTTCCTATATATCATGGCCTTGGTGGTAAATAAGGGCTCTTTCCCAGCACTGGGATGACTCTTCACTCTCTTTGACCTTGAAGTGTTTTTGTATGTTGCTATGCAGTGAAGGAGAGAGGCTGTGTATCAGAGGGTCAGCCAGAGCCAAAGTGGACCTAATGGAAAGCAGGCACCAGTGACGACCAGGCATCAGAGAGGGAGAGACAGTGAGAAGTTAGTAACTGCAGAGAAAGATTTACTAGCCAGTGTTCACAGCTCGGGTGGCCACATGGGATTATCTGACAGCTGTGAGCAGGCTGAATGCTTTAGATAATGTCAGCTTACATCAGCTTGAATGAATGAGGGAGTCATTTGAATTTTTTATAGATTCTTATTAAATTTTCTGATCATTTGAAGGTGGCTAACATAGGCCGATAGTGACCCAGTTCGTAACAAGCAGACAGAGGTGAGGTCTTTTATGGAAAGAACTGGCTCAGTTGGTCTTTTCCTGTGAGTCATGGCAGCAGCCAACACAGAAGTAAAGAAAGGGGCTTGCAGAGCTGTGCAGATGACAGGCTGCACCAACACACTTGATCATTCAAGAATTACTGAAGCACAAACTGAGGGGCCTGCAGAGTTGGTAGGCTCCTGGGCTGAAGTCTACGTATGAAGTGAGATTTAAGACTAGAGAGATGCTAAGCAACCATAAGAAGATGCAAAAATGACAGAAAAGACAACCACAGCAACACAAAGTGAACACAAAGAGGCAGAAAACAACTACAAAGACACCCAAAATGACCACAACCTCTCCACAAAGGGATGCAGGATGAACACAACAAAGTTCAAAATGTCTACAAGGTAATGCAAAACAACCACAGCAACGCCAAACAGCTGCAAAGAGACACAAAGTGACATAAAACCACCACAAAGAGGACGACAATGAACATGAAAGGGTGCAAAAACACTGCAAAGAGATGCAAAATGACATTTGATATGTAACAAAAATGGCTAAAAAAAGAGGCACAAAGGAAACAAGACACAAAACAGCCATAAAGACATGCAACTTGACTACAAAGAGACACAATGTGAAGAAAAAGAGGCACAAAATGACCACAAAGAGACACAAAACAACTAGAAGGTGATGAAAAACAACTACAAAGAGACACAATGTAAACAAAACAAGCACATGTAGGTGACACAACCACAAAGGTATGCAAAGTAATTACACAAGCACACAAAGTTAACATGGCAAGACACAACGCAACTACTAAGAGACAAATAGACATAAATTAATGCAAAACAACCTCAGACACACAAAAAATGGCAAAACAAGTTATTGTGTCAGAGAGTTCAGGTTAACCTGCAAAATAATTTCAATGTTTTTCGGTTTGGTTGTTCCCTTGTCTCATAATCTGTCCCTGAGTGAAGCATTTTTATTTTATGTTTTGCAACAACAAATGTGATTCAGACAGCTGGAGTTCATGCAGCTCCTCTGCTTACCTGCTTGGTGAACAGTATTGCGGTGTCCCAGTACTCAGGGTGCTTGTCATTGTGTTTATTCAACTTCTTCTGCCAGGAGCAGAAGTTGCGCAGAGTCAGGGCAGCGTTACTGGAAACCTTAGGTCCCTTGTCAGCTTCATTTATCACCATGAAGCCCACCACCACTATGTTTATGGAGTTGAGAATGCTGGGGTGCTTGTAAAGCCTGGCTGCTACTGACATCAGGGTCAGGAGGTAATGCTTCAGGTCATCCCCGTGAAATTTAGCCATAGATTCATCTGCCACCACCAGCACCTCCACAAACCTGGGGATGGAAGCAAACCTTTTGGACCTCCCCAAGGATTTCAACACAGTTTCAGTTAAGCCATCAATCTCCAGTTCGCTCATGTACTTGTATTTCTCCAGAGAAATGCTGAAGTTGGTGTCAGGTGTAACTCCACACCTGCTCGTGAAGTTGCCACCTGAGTGCGCAGCGCGCGTCCGGCGGCGGATAACGTGCGTCCTATCGAAAGAGTTTCCATATCCAGGCGCGTCTTCATTCCTGGTCTGACTGATGTAATACTCCATGCCGTTATAGGAGAAGCCTCCCTGCAGACCTTTGCACAGGCTAAGTGCGGCGAAGGAGTCCGGGTCTGCGTTGACATCACCGGAGTAGAAGCATTCCCTGAGGTCAGCGGCTGCAGAGGCGTTGGATGCTGCGGAGTCGCTCTCAGGCGGCATGCTGCCAGCTGCAAGGAAACTAGAATCTGGCGTGAGGTGAAGGTAAAATTCCTGTTTGAACGCACTGAGTCTGAAAACAACCTGTCTTTCATTCATCTGCTCCGTGTGCCGGTGCAGATGCTTCTCATGCTTTTGATGGTCCACGCGAACAGGTATGCAGAAATCCACCTCAAAGCAACATGTTAGCTTAAAATAAAGTAGAAATTGTGTAGCAATAACCAAAGAATTAATAGATGCAGCCATCTCTGCCCCTGCTCATGAGAGTCCACTGTGTAATTCAGCTGCGGTGCGTTTGCATGCAGTTCAGAACTTGTGCGCAATGGCACCGAGCTCCGCTTGCGCGTCCTTAAAAAAAAAGAAAAAACTATGCACCCGCGCTTTCTTCCAGCTTCTTTCCCATCTTGCACCGTTTCCACTCTGTACACCAACTTCTCTGAGCTGCTGAGCTTTAAAGTCGCGCATAAACACCAACGATCACTGTCAACTGAAATCTGAGTACATGCGCAAGAGAGAGCTCATTGGTCATGCTTCTCGGTTTGTGCTGCAGACCGCAGCCACTTGTAACTCTCCAAATATTATTGTTGCTTTACAGCATGTGCGACACGAGCTGGAGCATCATCCCTCCTCCCACTGCTCAGAGTCAAACACACAGGGAACAATAGGAGTCAGACTCCACGATGGTTGCATCTTTTGGAGGTTTTGACATTTTGACGTTTACTTCAAAGTACAGAAGCTGCATCATAACCTCCAAAAATGTTAATATAATGATGTAACATGTTTCTACACAATTTATCCCCCTGAAGTTGTTTTCTTAATCATTTAAAGTCTTTCATTTTCCCACAACATGTGAAAATGCACATTAAACAAGTTTAAGTTCAAAATATAGACACCAAATACCAAACACTTGTCCCGATATATCCTAGTTCAGATGACAAAGTTAAAGCGCAAATACAAACTTCTAGTAGGCAAACAGCGACACCTGCTCTTACCTGAAGTTCACAGATATTCCAGCTGAGGATTTTCGTCGTTGTGCTGTGGCTCCATCTGCCGGTAGATGTCTTAACCTGCCGCTCCGGGATCAGTTTTATTGGTAAAATACGGGCATTCTTCTGGCACTCAGGCTTCATAAAGTGGCATGGTGCTTGGCAGAACGCGTGTTTGGTCTTGTAATACAGCAGAAGCCTTTCAGAGGAACTCCTACACATTACTACGAATAAAATGCTTTTATTTCCATTGAATATGAAGCCTGTAAGGAAAACTCATGGAAATGTGTTCCAAATCTGCATCCCCAAACTGGACACGCTGGGGTTTTTTTCAGGTAGTTTATCATTTTGGTTCATGTTTTTCAGTTTAATAATCAAGAAAATGTTTTGGGCAGAACACATATGGCGTAAAAACACACAACTGTAGAGTAATATTCTTCCTAAAGCTCCACTAATGTGATTATACGTTCTCCAGTGTTGGAGGCGGCGGGCAGCTCCAGGCACACACTGCGCCTTTCTGCGTCCAGCGGTGGTCTTTTGTGCCGGGCATAAAGCAGCTCGGCCTTGGGGGGGCCTCCGGGCTCTGTGGGGGCCTGTCACTCACACACCGCTCCGAAATAACTCGAGTAGCGGACTTCCAGCTATGCGTAGTATAGATGTCCTGCCGCTGCCATATAGCACGCTGGGTTAATAATAGGAGCGCGGTTGTCAAGCTATTTCAGAAGGGGGGAGTGTCGGCCTATTCTCATTGGATCCGTTTTATCCGCGAGTTTCTCATGAAGTGCGAGTGGGAGGAGAATTTCCAGCAACGGAGGATATCAAAAATAAACCCCCTCATGTCCAGGGAAGAGCAGAAAGTATAAATACCCCCGATATGTCCAGACTGCAGCGGTGCTGGTGGGTGATACAACAAGACTTAGCTTGCTTAGAGAATTAGGAACGACAGCTCAGACAGACTGACATTAAATACCAGACACACTTTGACCAAGACTGGCTTTACAGCACTGGAAACCACTTTTTATTTGAAGAGATTTTGTGAAGATATTCTTTCGTTTGGAGAAGACGCGCCATTTACCAGAGATAAAGGACATAAATTGTGTTGAAGTCTTTATTTCTTACCACTCTTGAGTGCAGTTTCTTCTGCAGAAGATGTGTGCCACTGTGCGTTTTGTCTTTTTACTCCTGTGCGTCAACGCGGCACGAACCACTCCATTTGAATCTGAGGATGTTGTACCTGTTCGGATAAATGGAAGGATCAGCGGCCGCTTTTGGAAAAGAAGCGAGGAGCAGCCGAGGTTTGTCCTCAGTGCATTTGGCAAGGACTTGACTCTAAACCTCATACCAGATACCAGCTTCATCGCGCCGTCCTTCACCATACAGCGCATCAAAGCCAGGGATGTTGGCGCTTTACGCAGCGCTTCAGGTGCCCAATCTGCCCTGGACGCGGGTCTCCTGAAACTTTTGAACCAGACTGAGGAGAGTGAAGGACAGCTGAGGAGCTGCTTTTACTCGGGGAACGTGGATCAAGATCAGAACTCTGTTGTGGCTGTCAGTTTGTGCTCCGGCATCTTTGGCTCCTTCATAACAGAAGGCAAAGAGTATTTAATTGAGCCCAAACTTCGCGGCGGCCTGGGGCCAGACTCTGCCGAACAGCTGCATGTCATCAAGAGGAGGACATTCACGGAGAGCCGCGGTGTTCCCCTCCTGTTTGATCACGCGGCGGAGGAGAGCCGAGCCGAGAAGCACAATGGGGAAAGTTTTACGCACGTCCACAGTGACGCACAGAGGGAACCTCGCCGGAGACGGTTCGTTTCCGCGCCACGGTTCATAGAGACGCTGGTGGTAGCAGACTCGACCATGACCCACTTCTATGGAGATGAAACACAGGTCAGACACCATGAACTCATTCTTTCCTGCACACACACACGATAGAAACCTAAACAAACCTTTAGTTTAATTTCGCAGTTTAGACTGTCCCATAAACAAGCTGCTGAAGACGTCATCCCGTTTTCCCCCTTTATTTCCCATCCTGTCTGCTCAGTCAGAAATCCTAACCTATAAAATACAGTGGCAGGGAAATGTTTTTCTCTGCGTCTTTATAAAACATGTTTCGGCAGCAAGGGAGCAAATCGATGGGCTCCCTGTTTTCCACAGGCTGAGAAAGAGGTCAGGCAACAGAAATGCAAGAAATGCTGAAGCGCATTCCTCAGGACTTGGTCACGATTTGGCAGCAAAGCCTCAGCATCATCCGGGAAGATTCACAGCGCTTACAGCATTTATTCCATTCTGCTTTACTTGGTAGTGTACGTACATAAAATTGACCTATCTTTCCTGCTGCATGCCGTATAACGCACCCAGCATTTAAATGTAACTCAATTTAATGGATGGTGTCTATTTATCATCCTCCATAACTAATATCACCCCTGGTTCTAGCCAAAAACCTACTTTAGCAAAAGTAGGACAATGGACTATCCTGCCACAGTCTGCACCTGCCAGATTCTCCTCTGTTTGAATTTAACAAACTCCACAGCATCTAAATCACTGCAGTATTCCCCAGTAACACTCAGTCAACCGGGCACCAGGGTCAAATAGACAAAGGTTAGACTGATGAGCTGCAGCTTTCATTCCAAATCACGTCGGTTTATTCTATTTAAATCCACTGGTTTTCTCTGAGCCAGGATAATATTAGTGATTTGGTCACCCGGGAAAAAATCAGCATGTGGTTCCGTGGGTGTGCGTACAGCACATGTGGAAAAATTTCTTTGTGGGAACTTCATCCCACACTAGAAAAAGTGATTTCAGCATGAATATACATACTGGTACAGTCTCTCACGCTCAGTGTGATTTCTGTGGAAATCCATCTCTACATCCCATGACACAATCATCACTAGTGAACAAATAGCAGTGCTCCTCGTGTCCTGTAACTGGTTTGCAAGCTTAAGGTGTGAATACAAGTGAGTCAGTCCAACTAGTGTTTTGTCATTTTAAAACTCAATAAAGTGAAATGTATTGATACCAGGTCTGAATTTCATAACGACCAATCACATCTGCTTCTCTCATCCCACATAAAGGCAGCTGAAAGTTTAGTGGGACGGGAGGAGACTAACTTCTTGGAGGCTCTTTTCCCATAGCAGCAGCAAATATGCATAATAATGCCTTGAACAGCGCATGTTGCAGTCTGAGACTAAACAGGATTGTCATGTAGCTCTGCATGCTTTTGATGCTCATTATGTCCAATTTCAAGTTGAATTTTCATTTTAGGATGTAGCTATTTCCTCATCTGAGTACTGATGAAAACAAAGATCTGGACCCTTTCACTACAATTATATATAAATTAGTGTATTATAGTAAACTGTGGTTACACTTTTATTTCTCTTTGATTGTGGGATTGGAAAACCTGCACAAATGTGTTTTAATGTGATTTTGAATGGCCTCTGTATGTGCCTCCACCAATTGAAGCCAATAAAATTAGTCTTTGCATCTGAATCAATACTGAGGTGGTGTGTGGTGGAGGTGATCGTATATGTTATTGTAGATATGCAGGCTCAGCCTGTTAGTCAGAAATCGTACTAAAATAAATGCAATCATTTTAACATGGCGTAACATAGCCTGACCAGCAGAGGACAGTCACAAGTTTATTGTTAATGCATAAAAAATCCTGCTTAGTATAACCAATTTTTGTTGCCCAATTCCAGAGGACTGTTAAAAAACAGTATTGGCCATATCTTATTAAAAGTGTTAAATGATCGTATGGACCGCAAAAATCTACTTTCGGTTGGGCGCTAGTTTATGCAGACAAAAACACAAGTACAAGTTCATGCAAAAATGTGTAGCTGCACTATGTAATCCAGCTTAGCACAAAGAATGAACACAGAGGAAAGCTTGGTTCTGTCCAGCTGTAAAGTCTTCAAGCTTTTTTAATGTCCTCTCTTTCTTCACAGCACTACATTCTCACCCTCATGTCCATGGCTGCCCAGCTTTACAAGCACCCCAGCATAAAGAACTCAGTGAACATGGTAGTGGTGAAGATGCTGACGGTGGAGGACGAGGAGGTCGGACCGGAGGTCTCCAGTAACGGAGGCGTGGCTCTGCGGAACTTCTGCTCTTGGCAGCAACTCTTCAACCCACCGAGCCAGAGGCATCCAGAGCACTACGACACTGCCATGCTGTTCACTAGAGAGGTGAGGACCAAGCACAGCTCTGCTTTAGTTTCTTTACACAGCTGCAGAATATCATCATTCCATTATCTGTATTAAAGATCTTAAACATGTGGTTTGAAATATTTGGCAGAATTTAAACATGGAAGTTCTAAACCTTGGCAAAGTCAAGACAAGACTAATATCGCTACACAGGGTTCACTTACAAGCTTTTTTTGGACCTTCTGAACATATCTTGTAGTCCTCTTGAGTTTACTTAGTTGTTGCTACATTGATGATGTGACGGATAAAGACCCAGCCAAGACAGCAGTGACCCAAAAATTGATCCCTGGGGAACGCCAGATTTAATTTTAAAAGCAGGAGAAGGTTTTAGCTACAGAAAATGCTGATGCTAACAATATTTGGTCATGAAACTGTAACTTCACAGTGCATCAATTAATATTTTTATTAAAGCCAATGGGCCACATTGCCTGTCTGTTTTGTTAAATGCATCAGTCATAGTGAGGAACCCAGAGAATTATCAACCAAATATACAGTTACCTTCAGTACTACGATGCCTTTTAGCATCTTGCTCGCCAATCTACTGTTTTCGATCATCAATTTTGTTTCCAACAGAAGCAGGAAGATGATTTTAAAAAAAAAAAAAAAAGTATTATATGCAGCCTGCCAGCACCAAAACTAAAACAGGCAAAGCTAGCAACCATCTGGTGACCATGGTGGAGCATTGAACTGATAAGGAGACATAAAGTATGTTTGTTGGGAGTAAATGGAGACCAAAACGTGAGTGTGGCTGAATTAGCTGCAACAAAAAGAAATAAATGTAGAGCAGCCTTAAAACTATTCAATATTAGCATGAAATATCCATAAACTGCAGACTTTAACACTCACAGTGATCATGACAGATGACGAAAGTCAGGCTTTTCTTCAAAGTGTGGTTTGGTGAATGACACAACACAACTAATGAAGTGAGTGCTCCACAGTGAATTATTAGAATGGATGGTCCCTCCACTCATAATAGTCTGTGATATTTTCTTCCCCATTCATAATGCAATAACCCACTAAGGATGAGTCATAAAATAAGCCCTGATGGAATTTAGACCCAGGCCAGCTGTGGTACATAATGTGGTTTCGGAGGCAGCACATTCAACCACACAGCAATTATCTGAATCCAAAGTGTCATGCAGTAACACACGCAGGTGCATTTTAGGCCCAGTTCTGGAGAGTTGCGGCTGAAAAACAGCCCCTCGCTTGAGACCAGTCGCTGACATATCTTCAAGCACCCCGGAGAGTCCAAAAAAGATGGAACAAGATAAGGATAGAAAGGAAAGCCTGTCCTGTTTTTTTGGGTAAATTAAGGATGCTGAACACAGACTGTAGAGATGGAATAGCTGTAATCTTTTCCAAGCTGGGGGAATGTCAACACAGAGCAAACAAACTGTGCTTTATAGATGCTTTGACAGGAAATAAGTTCACAAGTCCCTAGGGTTTGAGTTGTGATTGGCTTGTTTTGCTGTATTTGGCTGCCGTCTTCCATCTGGTATGTGCATGCTGACAAGGTGTTAGCAGACAATACATTAGGCGGGTAACTTCTCTATTATTACATTTTTATAGCTAAGTGCCCTGGTTTGCGGCTTGATTTGATGACAGGCTTGGCATTTATCCTCCTACCGAATGACGTAGGCATGTACATCTGACCCCAGATCACGGAAATGATGAATAGAACATATGGGTTTTTGCAGACTTGTGTTGGATTTGGTGAAGCGGCTTTCGTTCAGGGGGAAACCATCATTCACGCAAACCCAGTTTGTGTTTGTTTTTCCATTTCCGCGGAGATATGCTTTGAAACGTAGAGAACGGAAGGCTCCTCGTGGATGAGCTAACTTTAGTGCCGCCACAAATCAGCTCTGACATGATGAAGCCACTTAAAATGGTCAGGGCTTGAGTGTGCGGCCGGGTTGGGGTTGAAAATGTGTGCCATGCATCCCACAGTCATAAGAGAAGGCTGCTACTACTGGCTGTTGTGAAACTCAAACCTTACACTCCTTTCCACTACTTGAATGTAGTGGAAATATTTTTCACAGGCTTTTTTTTTTTTTTTTTTTTGTGGCCTTGTGTGCCTGCAGTCTGACTATCTGCAAATGCAATACCACGGCTGGAGCTTTGACCCCATACGTCTTGCCGTGCATCTGCATGTCTGCATACAAGAGTGACGGTTGCTGTTGTGGAACAAGGTGTACAAACACACGCTGAGCTGTGTTCAAACTGCAGCTCCCGGTCCAGATGTCTTTTGCATCACAGAGAGCTCTGTCTTGTGATTTCTTCTGTCTCCATCCTACGTAGCCAGGCGTCTTCTTGGGTCGGGAGAGATTTCTGATACACCACACTGTTAGTTCTCCCACATCACAGCTCTGGATGGATGAATGTTGAGGATGTTTATCTGCCTTTTTTTTTTAAATGATGGAAACACTGAGCAACATGTTTTCTGATTTGTAAATAGATTGCAAAGGTTTTCCATCCCATGCCATTAATATTACAGTTCCTCAGGGCTGCCCACATGCTATATTTACTATACAGTAATGAAGCAAGAGAGTTCCTTTAACTCTTTAATAATCCTTAAAATGTAATCAGTATGACTATGAATCACTTATTTGGCATGTATTAGTTCTCCACTAAGCTGCTGTTATGATTTGCACATTAATTGGGGGATTGTATGAATTGCATGGTATGAATGAAATACTTTGAATCTGATACAAGAATGTACTTTGGTTTAGTTTCAGTGGAAAAATGTTAGTGTTCCATAATACTGAAGCAGCTTTAGCAGCAGCAGTGAGATCAGAAAGTAGCTGATGGTATACAGCTCTAATCCTAATGACTGCCGTTGATTGTGAGTGGTACGTTCCTGGTGGTTTCTGACGTGCCAGTGCTGTTTTACTTATTCGTGGCACTTACAAATGCTATGTCACTTATGTTCCGCCAGCAAATACCATCCACTGGTACGTGTGTTTGTGTGCGTATGACTGAAACATTCTACATTGTTCCTTAGTCAAGACAAGTCACCTTTACTTATGCAACACGTTTAAAACAAAAGAAGGTGTCACAAAGTGCCTTCCATTCAAAACAAAGGATTAGCAATACACATTTACATGACATTTGACTGATAGTATGTCGATGCAGTTTAAACAACACACAAACAAACAAAAAAATATATCATAGCTGGTTGTTTTCCAGTGCAGTGCTTTCCAACAGATGGGACTTCTGCAGTTGTAAAACTGGAAAATTTAGCACAACTATGTAATAGCATAATTATAACTAATTAATAAGTATTGCAACAAGCAACTAAAATGGATAATTGATGAACAGTTGAACTCGTCAGTTAGCTGAATGTAACATAGAATGTTGACATACTGTAGATACAATAGCAAAAGGTAGCAAACAGTTGAAAAGTTTAGTGAAAAGTAGTGGTTCAACCATTAGAGAAGGTGCTTTAAAGTTACGGATGAACAGTCGAACTAGCTTAAAGAAACTGGTGGACTAGTTTGCTGAAGGTAACATAAGCTGTTGAACTAGTTAACTAAAAGTAACATAGATGAAAAGATTGCTTCAAAGTAATGGATAAACAGTCTTAATAGATAGTTAAAAGAAATAGGTGGACGAGTAGCATACAGAGACAAAATACAGAATACAGTTCTTGGGGAAACACAATTGGCCAAAATGGTCACAGTCAATGACAATGATCACGTTTACTTGTATCAGCTGTTCAGATCTCACATCCTCATCTTAAGCCCATAGTTCCAGCTTTAGTCTTTTTCTCTTTGTTTGGATTGCAGGACATCTGCGGTCAGAAGAGCTGCGACACGTTGGGCGTGGCCGACGTCGGGACGATGTGCGACCCCAAGAGGAGCTGTTCTGTCATCGAGGACAACGGCCTGCAAGCTGCCTTCACAGCTGCACACGAGCTCGGTTAGATCACACTTGCTGTTGTACGGGTGGGCTGGTGTGTGTGGTGTTTTTGAAACGATTCAAATATTTAGTGTCATAGGCAAGTTCAGTTAACGTCAGACCTTCCCAACCACACTTTTAGCGTCTGCAAACCTACAAATGTTCAATTCTTGTCGTTGCATCCTCCCTTCCTGCAGGTCATGTGTTGAGCATGCCTCATGATGACTCCAAGACATGTGAGAGGCTGTTTGGGGATCTGGGAGGACATTACCTGATGGCTCCTCTGTTTGTCAGCCTCAACAAGACTGCACCTTGGTCTCCCTGCAGCGCTCTCTACGTCACCGAATTCTTTGACAATGGACATGGTAGGGAAGATTTCACTTTTGTTCCAGTGCGTCAAAGCTTAATGCAGAGACCCTCTGCTACTGTCGACATCTGTTACAAAACTGTGACTCTGTTATTAGGGCTGATTCACAGATTAATAAAACATTGTGTTCCTCTCATCTTCGTGTGAACGTAACCGCTTTCCTGCTTAAACATGTCGCTCCCCTCAAATTACGGGTTGTAGGGATAGTTTATCTTGCTGCAGATTTCCACATCCTGTTCTCCTCACTCATCTCCCTTTTTTTGTTTCTTCGCCTCGCCTCACCTCCGTTGCCTCCTCTCCCCCATCTCATGTTGTGCATCTTGTATTGTTTGTATCCTTGCTAGACCTATCACTGAACCTTCTTTTCCACTGAGTCATACTATGGACTTCTTCCTGTTCTCCACCTCCTCAGCCAAAAGCAACAGCTGGTGTCAGCAAAATATGTTCTTTATCAGTTGGAAAATGTCTCTGACGAAAACTCATGTGGCTGAGAATGTTCATTCCAAACAGTGAATGTCATTCACAACTCCAGACAAAAACTTAGTGCAAGTAATAAAGATCATTAGAGGAATAATGAATAAATTCAGAATTAGTTCTGCAGGCAGATGTCCAGGTTCAGAGCATTAGGCTGCCTATAAAAGCGCACTGCATCAGTTAAAGTTAATTTATTCATTTTTATAGTCGAGACACAACTTGCCCTAAATATTTTTCCACTGTTGTCATACCACACACAAAGAGCAACACATTTACAATTGTCACTGTGCCGCAAAGCCCATAATCCCTATAAACCTCAGTATAATCAGTCTCATACAGTGTTGCTTTGTACTGAAACCACAGGAGACTGCCTGCTGGATGTCCCGGAGAGCACCATGCCTTTACCAAGAGAACTGCCAGGCACCAAGTACACTCTGGACCAACAGTGCCAGCAGATTTTTGGAGAGGAGTTCATCCACTGCCCCAACACCTCCGACAGTGATATCTGCAGCCAGCTGTGGTGTCACGAGGACGGGACGCCGCAGTGCTCCACCAAGAACGGCAGCTTGCCCTGGGCTGATGGCACCCCCTGCAGCCCCAATGGGACCTGCCTCAATGGGGCGTGCATGTCGACCGTGGAGGTGATGCAGCCGTTGGTAAGACGCCATCTTTTTCTTTACTGGAAAAGTAGCATACTTTAACAAAGCAAGACTGTTACTTTTGAAAGAAATCTTCCTACAAATGAAAGGTTGAGTTATAGCAGTGAAATGCTCAGTTTAATACCAGTAGTTAATGGTGGTTAACATTAGCAAACTCTACAATGTCAGATTGTGGACTGTTAGTTTTAGCCGTGTTGTCAACTGTTCACATTATGACCAATTTTAAACAAAACTGTTTTTTAGCTTTAGCTGCACTCATCAATATTTCTACATGAGCAAAGGGTTAAATTAATGTGTGCAATATGGAGACTGCTCCTCGTAGTGACAAACACACTAAAAATTGTTGTTTATTTTGTAATTTCCAACAGGGCTACAGCGCATTCTGGCATCTTACAGCTCGTTGTTTTGGTTGCATGGGCCACTACTTAATGTTTGTTTTGGTTCCGTCTCACAGCTCTCATTTACCTCACATTTAAGCCACAGCAGGCAGCCGTTTTCAGCCAAACTCTGATAGACCCACTGATCATCACCTACTCAGCACCAAATGGCAGACAGTCAAAAAGAGCAACTCGCTGGTGAACACACTGAAACATTTATCAGCTAATGACCTGGATATTTTACTCATGAGTTGGTAAAAAACAATAAAAGAGGCCAGATGTGTAAACAGGCATCTGTTTCCTCACACATTAGCCATATCGGCCACATTGTGATTGGGCTCGCTGTGGTTGTGTCCCTGCATCAGGAAGGTTCACATTTTGGTCTCTCTGCTGTCACATTCAGCATCTGATCTATCAATACCCTGTGGCACTCTTGAGACCTCATTTAAAACTTGGTGCATGCTGATAATCGCTGCACAGAGCTGCTCCTAGGTTTTGATGAGTCACTTCTTTTGAAGTGCACTGCTCATCTACAGAGTGTAATTTGCAGTCGTAAAACTCGGAGGTCAGCAACTTTGAGACAGTCCTCCACAGTGGGTTTCCAGTGGATTTTCCAACAGGGTTTGTTGATAAAAAATGTCACCATATGTTTTGCAGGTTGTTCTGTAAGACATATTCAACTAATGTCTTCAACTGATGTCCTACCTACCAGTTTCAGATGTACCGGTTTGCCTGATTTGAAACTGGTTCTTGCACCAAAAATATCGTAAAATTTCAAGCATCAAAGTGCATCAAGTTCCTTCAGTGTGTGATTGGATCCAAATCCCTGGAATAGCTCTTACATGGGCGTGGAGGAGACATTGTTTTATATATTGCTTTTTCCAAAGTCAAGAATAAACTCGCAAGTTTGACCTTTTAAGCCAGCACGTTAGAGAACTCCTTGAAGTACTTGGAAAAAAGGAAAAATCTGCTGATGAAAGCTCTCCAACGATTGTCACGAGATTTGTTGGATTTGGATTCAAACTTTAGTTTCTTGTTTTGTCAACCGCCCAACCTCAAAACTTCTATTGGAAATCTGCCGTTTGAGTTTGAAGTGCGACGTTAGCGGAGGTTTGTCTCTTTTCCAGTGTCGTAGCTGTATGTGTTTTAAGAAGAAAACATGAATGAAAAGCAAACGGCTGAAAGTACAGATTACTGCATTTTTTTTGGAAAATAGTTGAGTATAAATGCATCTGCTTCATGATGCCTTTTTATATTTCCTTAAAGTACATTTATACATCTCAGTGTTTCTTCTGAGCTCGGTTGCCCTGATATCTTCTCCTTGTGTTATAAACACACATCTGCTTATGAATCCAGACGTGCTGGCAGTTGAGATGTTAGCTAGTCCAAACTCATAAAACTTCTGGAAAGGACATCCACGCTAGCAAACACGCATACACACACACGCATACACACACACGCACACACACACACACACAAACACACGCACACACTTTCAATTTTGCCGTACAAAGTTGCAGCATGGCAGGTTCCACTAGCGGTGAGTGACACATGTGGCAGGAATGTGGGTAGAGGCAGACAGCAGGCGCGTGCCGAACTTCAACACAGATTTAGCCTTGAGTTGCAGCACGCCAACACACTGTGCGGCCTCAAACCCAGAAGCCCAGACTGTGGTTTAGGCTGCACAGCTGAGATTGCCTTTGGCTCTGAGCGCTAACCAACTACTCTGGCTGCTTTTTTTTTTCTTTCTGTGTTTTACCACAGATGGTTGTGGACGGCGGCTGGAGCTCCTGGGGACCGTGGCAGCAGTGCTCCAGGACATGTGGAGGTGGGGTGGAGTTCTCCTACAGGGAGTGCACCAGCCCCGTGCCTCAGAACGGAGGGAAGTACTGTGAGGGACAGAGGGTCCAGTACCAGTCCTGCAACATACAGCTGTGTGACAACAATGAAGGTGAGAATCAATAGTCAGGATTCTAATATTTCATCATATTATCAATTTTTTTTCTCCTGAACAACAAGCGATTCATTAACAAACTATAACTTCATTTATACAGCACATTTACATATTAAGCTCATCCTACAGTTTTATGGAATGACATTAAATCAGTGAAAAAGAGCCAGGAGCAGAGTGGATGGGTTGATGTGGCTCATGTGTACGCTGCACGAAAACCTCAACATGGTAACTAAAATGTATCAGAGTAATTCAGTACTGAATGTGCATTATGTGTTATAATCCAACAAATACTTTAACGCCTTTTTTGTGTATATGGAATATGACATTTCAGAGTCAGTTTATGACAAATGTTTCCCCAAAAAGTTGAACCTACATCATTTTTTGAAATGAAATATTCTTGCAATATCAATTCCGTCGACAGATAACGATGCGCTCAATCTATTTTGATTAGCAATAACAATTAGAACTTTTGTCAAATCTAATGATAACTTCTTTTTTTTAAATAGTTCTTGCTTCATCTCCTGAACTAAAGAAATATGTGTCATCTGCAAACAAAACAAACCCCAAAAACCCCAAACTAGAATTGTACAATTTCATTTAGCGATGCACATCTGATACATAACTGAAACAAACCTGGACCCTAAAGGACTCCACATTCAGTCCTCATGGACGACTCCACCAACACAATATCTTTA
>NW_007577930.1:396076-419223 GCF_000690725.1 Stegastes partitus
ATGTTTTTGGACTGTGTGGGAGGAAGCCGGAGAACCCAGAGAGAACCCACGCTGCACGGGGAGAACATGCAAACTCCACGCAGAAAGGTCCTGGGTGTCCTCACCGGGATGCAAACTGGTGACTTTCTTGCTGCGAGGCAACGGTGCTAACCACCGAGCCACCTTGCAGCCCCCTTATGTATAATGCCTTCCATTATTTCCATTAATGCTCATAAGACTGATGTATTTGTCCAAAGCCCACATGACTCACTCAGCAATTTATTGTTTTCAGTGAAACTCATTTTTTGGAAATGTTTTCGAGCACTTTGGAAAATGGGGGCTGAGGCTCATCCCAGCTGACATGGGATGAAAGGACGAACAAAGAGAGCCAAGCAAACATGCAGACTCCAAGGCCATTAAAAATGACCATTTAACCTACCAGTTATACCTACCAATTAACAGAGTATTTCAAAAGAACAAAAAGGTTTCCGTAGGATATCTTTATTAATTGTTCTGTCTTTGACTTTCAGGTATAAGTTTCAGAGAGGAGCAGTGTGAGAAGTACAACAGCCCCAACTACCTGGATCACAATGGGAACATGAAGCAGTGGATACCGAAGTACGCCGGTGTTTCTCCCAGAGACAGATGTAAGCTGTTCTGCAGGGCCAGAGGCAGCAGTGAATTTAAGGTGTTTGAATCCAAGGTACAGTATTCACACCCGACAGCGCAGCTCTTACACTTTTAGTTTCAGCTGGCAGATGATCATCTCATTACAGACACATTGAATTTGGTGGCCTTATATGAACAGGACACTGCAGTGGGTGGGAAACTAAATACCTAATCCCTTAAATCAAATTCTAAATCAAAGAACTTGAGCATGTTTTTTCTGTGGAAATGTTACTTTGACAAAAAGATTCACTATCTAGCATTTTCCTGAGCATTAAACTCCAGCGCATGGCCTTAGATTATCAACCAGGGTTATAATCAGATCAAAAATGTGATCATGAGCTGCTGAAGATCCTTAGATGAAGTTAAACCTAACATAAGGTTTCTAGGTCAAAAGTTGTTGTTGCTAAATTGAGGAATGATTAAGAAAACTTTCATCTGAATGAGACCACTGCTTTACACCTGTAATGACGGCTGTATGAATGCTGCAGGTGATTGACGGAACGACCTGTGGCCCTGACACTACGTCCGTGTGTGTCCAAGGCCAGTGTGTGAAGGCCGGCTGCGACCAGGTGATTGGATCCAACAAGAGGGTGGATAAGTGTGGAGAATGCGGAGGAAATGGACTCGCCTGCAGAAAGATCACAGGCTCCTACAACAAAGCAACGTAAGTCTTCTAGAAAACAGGCCTCACATATGAAAATGATATTAAAAATTGCATGTACCTGTGGTCACAATGAAGTTTAGATTCATTAAAATGTATGTACTAGTTGCTAATCAGGCACAATCAGCAACAGTAGCTCTCACCACCATCTGCAAGCACAAATGGCCTTTGTTGTAAGACTAATTTCAGGGTATAAGTGAGTCTATTTGTAATTTGGACATTCTCCAATCTCATCAAAGATCATAGCATGCGAAACCCTGCTTCCTCATGCTTGCTCATGCACAAAGAATAGTTAATTAGAATGGACAAAAACAACACAAAATCAGGCTAAATGTTAATGCTGCTTTATTTGGTTTGTAGTCTTGACAGGACATTATTTTCTGCACAAACCTTTAGTGAAGCTGGATGTGAGTATGTTACAGTATACCACAATTTGTTTTAATTGTTGATGGTTCATCATCATAATCAGCAGAATAAATATAATATATAAATAAGTGCAACAGAATGAAAAGCAGAGAAAAAGAAAATAATCAATAAGAAAAAAGACAAATAAATTATAATCTAACTTTTAGAGGACCACTGTGTTGGATTTAGGAGGAGCTTTATGTTGCTGAATGTTGCACTATGGTGTTTCAGTGGCTTTAGAGAAGACCTTCAACATTTTTACGTTAAAGTGGCCACCAAAGGTCCTGCATTACTATAAAGGGAAGGGAAAAGGAGGGGCTGTTCAGCTGGTTGCAATCTGCAACCTCACCACTAGATGTTCCTAAATCCTACTCACTGTTTCTTTAAATACATAAACACAACACACTTGTTTTTGTCATTTCCGAGAGTTAGATGAGAATATCAGTATCAATTACGTGTCTGCAAGTTAAGTACACAACTGGAGTGAAGAGGTGGTCATTTGTAGAAGCTAGCTGGACACTTCACAACTACATGTCAATGGCTGCTTGCAAACTTCAATACCTGGGAGCAGTCTACACTGGCTCTGTTTCTATCATATTACCCAAAATGTTAAATCCTTGTATTAGGCGGTGAATAGTTTAGATTAGTTTTACATGTATGCTAATCTTTGTAATTGTGAAAGAACCAGAGAGAGACTTCACCTGCTTACAATTTCTAAGCTAAGCCAAGCTTTGTACTATTTACAAGAGAGGTATCGATCTTGTCTGCTCACTTACAGAAGAAGAAAACAAATATATCTATTCTCAAATTGTTTATTTCTTTAAAGTCACAGCACAATGTGTGTACTAAGTGTTGATTATCTAAATCTGGTTCTTTCTTTGTTTCAGCTTTGGATACAATGACATTGTCACGATTCCCATTGGCGCGACTAACATTGACATCAAACAGCGGAGTCACAGAGGAATCAAACATGACGGGAACTACCTGGCTATAAAAAGAGAGAGCGGTAGCTACATCCTCAACGGTAACTTCTCTGTGTCCACGGTGGAGCAAGATATTCCAGTGCTGGGCGCTATACTAAAGTACAGCGGTTCCTCTACCACGTTAGAGAGGATCCAGAGCTTCAGGCAGCTTAAGGAGGCCATCACCATCCAACTCCTGGCCACTGGAGGGGATGCCAACCCTCCCAAGGTCAAGTATACCTTTTTTATCCCCCGAGATGTGACCTTCAACAAATCCAAGGAGAGGAAGGGCTCTTCCCCATCTTTGCATATGATCCATCCGTTTGGTGTACCTGACTGGGTACTGGGAGAGTGGTCTGAGTGCTCCAAGAGCTGTGGCTCTGGGTGGTCCAGGAGGAATGTTGAATGCCGAGACAACGAAGGATTCCTCTCCAGCCAGTGCGACAAAGACCTGAAGCCCATGGACATCAGGCCTTGTGGGGATCTGCCATGCCCCATATGGCAGATGGGACCGTGGTCTGCCTGCTCACGAACTTGTGGCCAGGGAGAGCGTCGCCGCAGCGTCTTCTGCATAGACTACACTGGGAAGACTGTCGAGTCAGAGAAGTGTGATCCGAAGAAAGTTCCAGAGCCAGTCTCTGGAGAATGTTTCAACCAGGACTGCTTATGAAGAACATGGTGAACTTTCACTTTTTGGTCTGAGTGCACTTACCAGCCATGGATGGATTACTGAATGGGTGCGCCAGGAGTGGGCCCCGGGGCTAAATATCTACAAAGCAACAACAACGACTACAAAATTACCCAGAAAAGGTGCCAAGTAATCACAAAGACATTCTAAAGACTACAACGAGGTTCAAAATGATCATAGAGTGACACAAAATGACTGCAGAGAGACATAAAATGACTAAAAGACGCAATATGACCTTACAAGTTAATTGCAAAGCGACAAAAAATTACTCAATTCTCCGTCTCTAAGATTCTAAAAGTTCTAGATAACCTGCAAAATGTAATCTGGCAAATCTCAGTCGTCTTTTTGGGCCTCTTTCAATCTGGTCGGGTTCATATGTCTGTGTCCCAGGACCCATTGTCTCACAGTCCATCCATGTTACCATCTGGTTGCATCAAGTCACATCAAGGGCTTGTACCTGAATATTGTTTTGTCATCTTTTGTTGACATTTGACAACCACTATTGAGATTTGACACAATGAAAATCTACCTCAGGATGTACATGTGATGCTATGTATAGATGAAGGTGCGGTGTATGTTTTCTCTAGAATGAGAAGCTTTCTAGTCCCACTTAAACAGAATCTGACTCTTTGGATGAAGTTTAGTATAATCTGCACTTCCTGAGTTAGCTGTCACTTAATGTGGGTCTAGAACAATGGCATTAAACCTGCTGTCAAACACCAGCACAGTGTAAATATACCTCCAACTGTCCTCCACAGAACTCAACCCTCTATAAAGCTTTGATCGAGCCATTTACCTATTACTGAGGTAAGTTCTTACGATTGAGGCATTGGGATTTAAAGCCTCTGAGAAATGTGCTCTGGTGTGACTGCTTCTCCTGTCCACACGCATACTAATGTGATCTGCATTAAATGCTTGCGATAAAGATGTCATGCTTGTATCCTAAAGATTAGCATCGTCAAGCGATGGGCAAACCATTCGCTGACACTTTATCTGGAATTATTTAAACTTAAAAATATGGATTATTTCAATACTTAACTACACATGTAGAATTTAAAGAATCTGATAGAATTTGAGTTTACACATTGTGTGAAATCTTTTAGCCTAGATAATGACTGGTCACTCCAGAACAGAAAAACTCACGACAGAGATTCCTCCTCTGCCCCGTAGTTTGATTTTAGCCTTTTCTGAGGTGCATTACAATGCAGTTGAGATGAACAGTGGTACAAACAACACATGTTTGTTTGGAGATATTACTAAGTTAAATGATAAGCATATTATCTATCTTGTATATGAAAAATAACATTAATTTTATTCATTTTCAGACTTTTTTTTTGTTGTTAATGCATCATATGCAAACGCTCACAGTGGTTTTTAGACTCTTGTATGTATATTTGATTTCTTCATTCCTGTTGTTAATTTACAGTATGTTATAAAACAAGAGATGGAGCATTAGGCCTATATCCCTTCAGTGAAGGACCATACTATTTTATTATTGCAGCTTCCTTTTTAAGCTATTTATTTTTGTAAAGTTTTTACCTTGGACATGTAATTAACATGGCAGATGCTGCTGTCTTTGAGATTTTTGTCTATAAAATGGTCAAATAAACACATTTATGTCAATACTTGGTTCTCTTTGACTGCAACTGATCATCCATGATAACCAAAAGTTTCATTTCTACAAACATATGCATCCAAATAAGTGTAAAAGCCCTATAATTGGTCTTTTTCTCGATTGCGCACCAAAACATCATTACTGGAAGGATTCTTGTGTCCAGACTGGTGAGTACACATCAGCAAATGTGCCACTATCGGGAGGAGCCATACTTCAAAATGAGCCGTAAATGCTTTTAGACCACGGTAGGACACTAAAACACTCCATGGAAGGCCAGACTAATGGAATTTTTTTAGGTGTGTCAGTAGCTTTTAAAAGCAGGGTGAGGCAGATTTCACTGCTGGTTTTACAAACTGAAACCCCTTATGGTGGTCAGTAAAAACCTTCCCACATAGAAATAACTTCTCTGCCCAGACAACTGAAATATAAACAGCCATGTTAAAAAATACTCAGTAGTTGTGGTTTGCAAGAAATCTCCATTTAAGAGACTTAACAATGACTTAACAATATCCTGTCTTTAATGTCTGTCACTCCTGACTGAGTTTGGTAGAAGTAAAAATCATAATCCATTAGCTATACATGCTTTATCCTGCAGAGGTTTCCAGGGGGCGGAGCCTATTCCAGCTAACACTGGGTAAGAGGTGGGGTACACAGCAGACAGTAACCGTGCCCATTCACACTTACAGCCATTTAGAATGATCAATTAACTAACCATGCATTTCTTTAGACTGTGGGAGGAAGCCGGAGCACCAGAGAAAACCCATGCAGGCACAGGGACAACATGCACAAAGACGCTATACAGAAACCAGCAGGTTCAATTCCAGGACCATCTTGCTGTAAGGCAACAGTGCTAACCACTACTCCACCATGTCACCAATAAAAATCCCAATGCACTACAAAATCCAACACATCGTATTCAAAGTTTGATTTGGTTTAGGATTCCATTGCTCTCTGTTGTTTCCACTCGTCTCGCTTAGCCAACCCAATCTGTAGAACATAGTAATCAGGCAACACCACGCTATCATCTGCTATAAGGGGGGGAAAAAAAACACCCTGGCTTGTTGGTAACTCTTTAAATCAATCACAGTCATCATAAGCAGGGCTAACAGTCCAAATCCTTGGCAAGATTTTCAGTTTCAGTTTCACTTCCAGTGCAGTAGTTTGCTGCCTGGAGGTTGCTGTTGTTGAAAAAAAAAACAGAAACACACAAATAGTGGAAGGTCAAGAGAATGCTAACTAAAGTAATCTGCAAAAGGCAGGCTTATACCTGCAACCTACACCCGGTGAGTCAGACTAGTTCTCACAGACTGCCTAGCTTCATCACTACAGTGGAAGGCCTTGGATGTCTGGCATACAGAAGTATTAGAATGAAGTTATGTGAAATGTACTTATTGGGAAGTCAATGAAATCACTGAAAACGAGATGCAAAATGACAACAAAGAGGCAAATAATGCCAACAAACAAAAAGAGACAAGAAAGAGGCTTGAAATGACAACAAAGAGAAGCAAAATGACAACAGAAGGACACAAAACAACTACAAAATCGATTTGGTGTGTCTGAGAGTTCTCCAACGTAGTAGGGGTGGGGGCTGCTTGTTTTTCATTGAAAGACTATTTAGTTATCATGGACTGATGGAGTTTGGTTTACCAATGCTTTATTGGTCAGTGGCTGATATTAATTAATTAAGTCACAGTCAGTGTTGGAGAGCAATGAATTACATGTGCTAAGTTATGCAATAACAATGCAAAATATAACTAATATCTACAAGTAACGGGGCTGCAAGGTGGCACAGGTAGCACTGTTGCCTCGCAGCAAGAAGGTCGCCAGTTCACGTCCTGGTGGGGGCACTGGAACCTTTCTGTGTGGAGTTTGCATGTTCTCTCCATACAGTGTGGGTTCTCTCCGGGTTCTCCGGCTTCCTCCCACACAGTCCAACAACATGTTGAGGTTAATTGGTGATTCTAAATTATCCCTAGGTGTGAATGTGAGTGTGCTTGGTTGTCTGTCTCTAAGTGTAGCCCTGTGATAGACTGGAGACCTGTTTTCTCCTAACTAGATCCTTGCTTGTGTTGTATCTGCTCTCAGATGTATGTCGCATTAGATAAAAGTGTCTGCTAAATGAAATTGTAGAATAGACCTGTCCAGGGTGTCCCCTGCCTTCACCCTGAGTCAGCTGGGATAGACTCCAGCCCCACACGACACTAGTGAGGATTAAGCGGTGTATAGATAATGGATGGATGGATGGACTGATCTAATGTTGTGATCAGTGACCAAAAGATTCTGATAACTGAATAGTCTTTTCCATAATGAATGAAAGAGTTCAATGAAAGAGAAGCAATGATGACAATGAGGTGCCAACAGCAGGCCGACATGTTCTGTCCCCATCCCAGCTCCAACTATGAGGAGGGACAATGCAAACTTGACACAAGGACAACCAGAAGAAGTCAGATGGCTTTTGTGAATTTACTTTCTGCAAATAAATTAAATGTGACTTGATTAAAGAACGACTGTATTGTTTTTATGTTGCTTTTGGTCCAGAATTGACATCCAGTTTCACCAGTCTTGCTGATACAGTACTTGCCATGACATGTTCAATAAAAAAACAAGCTTTAGAGTGATGTGTGTTAATTTTTTCATCAGTTTCTGTGTCCAGTGTTCATTCAAGCATATGTATCTGAACATTTAGTATGATCTTATTCATATGATCTTATATTTCAACATGAAGGCAACATAAAAGCAACTGGTAACTTCATAGTATAACCTAATTATATACTTTTGAATATATAGACCCCTGTGTCCATCAATTTTTCCTACGAATTAGTTTACATCACCATTTTGTCAAAACAGCAGAGCACTGGAACTTTGACATGCCATACTTACCACACACACCAAACCATACTGATGGTTGAGGCCTAAAAAGTTAGTAAAATGTAGACCAAAGACTGTATTTTAACAAGAAATGTGGATATATTCATATATACACACATGCACAAGAAGTTTTTGGGGACGGGATACCACCCTTATGTAAAAATTGTGTACTTTTTTCACATTTTTAAGAGCTAACAATGGAAAATGTGGCCTCTGCTGAGCTGTCATCAATCATTTGTGTGTGCTGGAAACTATTTTGTCTGTGTCCACACTGAATTCATGTTTTTTTTTTTTTAGGGATTATATTTCTGGAGATGAGGCTAAATTAAAATGGCTGTCCAGTTAAGACATTTTTTGAGTGTGAAATTAGAAAAGTTTTGTCAATATTTTTTTTTAAGAAGTTAAGTTTTAGGTTCTAAATAATAAGTGAGTAAACTCTAAATCTGAGACAGTGGAGCAACACCTCTGTCTAAACTGACAAGGACACCAGATTTGCGCATGTTCTGATTAGATGAACGGGTCTACAGAGGCCACGCAAAGTGCATGAGTTGGTGAAAACCGCAGGGATTCCTGATCAGCATCTGAGCGCTTCATGTCGCTGAACGTGACACTTCCTGTTTCTTACAGTACTGTACAGTGAGAGATGCGCGTTGCATTGTGGGGGTACAAACACAGCGCAGAAAGGACAGCGGGGAGCACAAAGGAATGAAAACAGCGCCTCGGCAACTTTTAACACCAGCCCGTTGTGATGTGAATTCATGTGAGCGTTAATTAAACAGTGTCTTTCGGCGGCTGGCAGGCTGACAACCGCCTGAGAGGAGCGGGGAATGTGAGAGAGCGGAGCGGAGCGGCAGGGCGCACCGCTGTCTCCGACTGCTTTTTGTCAGCTGAGCTGTTTGCATCCCGAGGCCCGGCCGTTATCACAGGCCTCATCTCGCAAGGTAAACCCCCTCCGTACAGTATGTCTGGATAGCGATAACCCGGTTGCGTGCGCTGTTATCCGGCTCCTTTGTTGGGTTAGCATAAATAAAGGCTAACGAGCCTGCTAAGAGCGCCGTGCTGTGTCAACTAGCGCTAGCTCGGTGGCTAACGGTGGTTAGCTTACGTGCAGCAGCTGCGTCAAGTCAGACAGGGTTATCCACGGCCACGACGGAGCTGTGGCTGCTTCACAATAATTGAGGTGCATTGATTGCTGTACTTTTCTTACAGGCTATTGGAAAGTTGTGTAAGAATATAAATATATGTGAAGAGAAATGGCTGTAATATAGTACACACATAGAAGAGAATAGTAGGAGTTTATTGGCTGAGGATGTTCAGACAGTCTGATGACCGTTCATGTAGTTTTTTTGTATGTTTCACAAGTTATGATCACACACACACACACACACACACACACACACACACTCAATTGAATGACAGCAGCAATTATAGCACAATGACTTATTTCGTTTCATATGAAATCCCAAAAGCGTTGCAGTCTTCAGCTGTCTTTTATTTTGACTGTTATAATCGGACCTACTTTTCATATCCTGGCGGACTTGACTTGTCAGCTTAACACTGTTAGCCAGTGCTGGCTAAACTGTGATTGTTGTTGTAAACACGTTTGCTCAGCATCTCGTCCAGCAGACTCTGAGCCCCATGCCTCAGACACGTCCCGCCTCTCTGCTCTCTGCTGTCAGCTGTCTCTACATCGCTGCTGCTCGCCTGTTGTTGCGTGATGTAAACAGTGGAGCTACCTGCTGCCCTGTCGCCATCATAGGGGCTTTTGTGGATTTGATTTTTGTTGTTGATGTTGTTGTTGTTTATGTTGCTGAGTCTTTTGGGTCTTTCCATGTGAAATTAACTATAACTTAAAACCACCTGAACCCCTCAGAATCAGCAGGTTTATTTTTGTATTTTGACAAACATCACTCTATTTAATAAAGCTATGTAAAATATTACTGTTTATACTACAAATATTTTCCGAGCTACAGTTCATTGAAGTACATAGGGGTGGCTGAAATGATTGCCAGTATTTCTGAGTTCTCATAACTAGTTAATAAAGCAGGTTACAGCATAGGAAAGATCTCATTTTTTACCTACATTTTGATTGAGGCTCATCTTCGAGCCATGATTGTAAGTTTCTTTTATTGGCATATTTTGACACTCGCAAGATGTAACATAGAAGATCTACGAGGGGAATTAAAACCATGATAGTTCCCACATGAACATTTTCCTGTCCCTGTGGAAAAGACTAATATTTGATACCAATATTACACATCATCACGATTGTTTGAATGTCATAGTTTCACTTTGCCAGCCGATACTGTAGAACAGGTATGGCTGCACTTCAGTATCATTCTGCTGTAAGGCAAACCCCCCCCCCCCTCAAAAAAAAAAGCTCCGGCGAGAAGACCTGCCATTGAAATGCTCAATCCAAACCTTCAGCAAAACTTGACATTTTTTTCGTGTGGTAGGCTGTTGCGTAGAGTTTGTTGCTGTTGTTTCGTGTAGTAAAGAAAATGGCAACACACAGACAGTGGAAGGGAAGGAGAAAGCCATCTGAAATGAGCGGCCAATAGCAGACTTATATCCTACATCCTCCATCCTGTAAGTCAGACCAACAATATGGCAATAAACAGGACGACTTCATGCTGTTGGAGCAGAATTTGAAAGACTCTAAACTTGTTTGATCAATGCGATCTGTTTAAATTATTATATGGTGAACATCAGTGTTTGTTCTGCATTTCCCAGCCATTGGCTACATTCACAGGTGTTAAAAAATATTCCTATATTGGAAACTTTTATTGACATAGATTAAAACATCGCTAGAAGATAAGAACAATAACTTAAATGTTGGCAAAAAAAGGGACCTTTCATTTCTATAACTTGCTTTGACCAACCACCTATCCCACATGGTGATAGGACCCTCGAAAATTTACCCAAAATGCACTTTTTCTTTAAAATGATCAGAAAACAGACAACACGTCCAGTGTACCAATGTTTCTTTCTATGACTCTGCTGTATGTCATAGACATTAAACTGGTGCAGTGTTGCCATTGAAAGTATAATATAATATCCTATGATTCTGATCCCCAAAGTTGGTTAATTAAACAATCATGCTGAACAAAAACAAGATTTGACCGTAGATTGTGACACCTGGAGTGGATGTAAAATTGATCTGGTTGCAGTCTTTAACAAAACTCAAATGTGTTTTTCAGCTTTGAAATTTCAGCTGTGTTATCTCCTAGATTCATGAAGTTATAAGGCTTCAGAAATGCTGCGAAAAATGACGCAAATTAAAAAGTGCAAGGTTTTCAATCCACCCCAATGTACTTTAAGGGACGGCAATATCCATAGTATGAAAATAAAACTTGGCATGGCTTTATCAAATATACTAAACAAAAAATCTACTGATTCTGAGGGACTCAGATTGGAGGCACTGACTGATTTTTCATTGAATGATGCTTCTATTGCCATTATTGATGAATGTATGTATACGTTTATACAATCTTTTTAGCTCATTGATATCTCTAAATACATTATTTAGTTTGCCCACATGAAGAACACAAAACAAATCAAAAGGGTTCAAACACAGTCAGCATGATACGAGAACAATCTACCATGATTACATTTTAGAAGGTGTAACCGGGAAAAGTTCATATATTTTTCTTTAAGAATTTATCATCGAAATAGTCTTTGCAGGACTTCCTGTCTTTTAGTTCTGCTGTTGAAACTTCACAGCAAAGCTCGTTGATCAGGTACACACTGCTGAACCACTGCACTACATTTATAATTCTCTTTGACTTAAAGGAGTTGCGTGTAGGATTTAGTGCTATCTAGGGGTGAGGTTGCAGATTGCCACCAACTGAATCCACTTTCCTGTCCAAGCATGTAGGAAGACCTACAAGGGAAGCCCTCTCTAGAGTCAGTGTTTGATTTATCCATTCTGGGTTACTGTAGAAACATGGTGAGCTCCATTGAGAAGGACCCACTTTCTGTTTATTTAGGAGGGGCTCATTCTGAGCTAACACAATGATTTGTAGTAAGAGGAAGTAATGCGCATTTGAACGCATAATATGGAGGCTATATTCCATTTCTGCTATTAGATTTCCCTAAATCCTACATAGTGGACCTTTATGCACAAGACCAAGGTATTAAACAACAAGTTATGAGACTCAAACATGAAGGAAAAGATAAAGAAAAAATTCTTTGTTTCTACAGTTTCCTAATGATTTTTGTAACTAGATGTATCCGCTTTGAAAACGATGCCAGGCTGTGTATTGCTTTTAATTTGTATACAACACCGTTCCCTTAAGTTCATACATACTAAAAAACATTCCATTTTTCCAGGAAAAACTTAATAGAGATCAAGTAGCTAAATAATTTTCTGACAGGAGATATTATAGCCATGTGAAAACCCCATGGTGGAATTAAAGCGCTTTTCTATTAGGCCTTTTTGCTGGTTCAGACTAGGCACTCTCCTGTTGCACCACCGCAGCCCAGGTCTATAATTCACTTTGCCTTTACTGGGCCAACATAGCCCAAGAGTATTTTCCTTTGGTCCGTGTGTGTGAAGGGGAGCGTGCTCTCCCTGCGAGAGCCCCTTCACTTGAGCTTTTGTTTGATGGAAAATCTCATGCCTCAGAGAATCCACATGTCTCGCAGACAGCTGCTGAGCGTCCTGTAGTGCACTGGCCTCCACATGGGTCTGGCTCGCATCGCTGCGCATCTGCTTTGATTGTTGTTACATAACTTGGCATTTTGTCCTCCGTGCTCCCTACCCCGCTTTCAGCCCCTCCTTACCTTGCCTTTCCCTCGGAGAGCACCTTCGTATTTCTCTCTACCTACACCCACTGCCTTCAACAGTGCACTTTAATCCTGTCTTTACTCTGGAGCTGGTGTTTTGCAGAGTGATGTTAGACAGCTCGTTTTGTTAAATTTTTAATAGAGCGGTTCAGTGAGAGTCTACTGTGACATCTGTGATTTCACACCTGATTCTTTGAATGCTGGGTCTGGATTAAGTTTAGTGAGGTAATCAATGGATACTGACGTTCTTACACAAACAAAAAATGATGTAATGTGCTTCACACAGAAGAATAACAAAGCCTAGCAAAAACACTTTTATCAACAATGATCTCACCTTTTTATTTTCCTACTGGAGGTGGATCTTTGACTCCTGAGATACCCTTTATATATTTTAGCTTTTGTGAACTGAAGCGTTTTGTTTTTGTTTCTTCCCATCTCTCCGCAGGACACATTTCCTGTTCGCGGTCTGAAAGGGACTCCAACATGGGGGTCAAAACCTTCACCCACAGCTCAACCTCCCACAGCCAGGAGATGCTTGAGAAGCTCAATGCTTTGCGCAACGAGGGTCACTTATGTGACGTCACCATCCGGGTGCAAGACAAGCTCTTCCTGGCCCACAAAGTTGTCCTGGCCTGTTGCAGTGAATTCTTCCGCTCCAAACTGGTGGGACGGCCGGAGGAGGAGGACAAGTTTGTGTTGGACCTTCATCACGTGACAGTTAGCGGTTTCGCTCCTCTGTTGGAATATGCCTACACGTCCACCCTGTCCATCAGCACAGAGAATATCATTGATGTCCTGGCAGCTGCAAGTTACATGCAGATGTTTGCTGTGGCTAGCACGTGTTCAGAGTTCATGAAGTCGAGTATTCTGTGGGGCCCCGGTAACAACAACAACAACAACAACATGGCAGCAGACAAACCGCATGAATCAGCACCAGAGAGCGCCTCATCAAACTGTGCCCTGACGCCGTTGGACGGCAGCGTGTCACCTGTGTCTTCTGACTGCAGCGTGATGGAGAGGAATGTTCCCATATGCCGCGAATCACGACGGAAACGCAAAAGCTTTGTAACAATGGCATCACCAGAGAGCCCGCTCAAATGCACTACACAGATGGTCACCACCTCCCCTCAGATCCCCAACCCATCCCCCTCGTTCTCAGATAGCACAGCCCAGCCTGTTGAGTCCTCCCTGGCCTTTCCATGGACATTCCCATTCGGTATCGACCGGAGGTTCCACTCGGACAAATCAAAGCTCCCAGAGAGCCCTCGTTGTTTAGAGCAGGGCACCCCAGGGACCTCAGAGGTAGTGGTCGGTCGTCGCCTTAGTGACTTCCTCACATGCGAGAGCTCCAAGGTGGTGTCGTCGCCCGTGGCAGCAGAGGAGGAAGATGTAAGGGTGAAGGTGGAGCGTCTCAGTGATGAGGAGGTCCAGGAGGCGTCATCACAGCCGGTCAGTGCCTCTCAGAGCTCGCTGAGTGACCAACAGACAGTGCCAGGGAGTGAGCAGGTCCAGGAGGAGCTGCTTATCAGTCCACAGTCCTCCTCTATAGGTGGGGCTATTTTCCTTACTGTCTGCTCAACAGCCTTTAAAAGTACTTCTGTATGTTTGATGATGGCTTATAGTTACTTTACCCCTTACATTGATCTATTTGTTAAAAAAAAAAAAATCCTGTGAAATTACACATCATAGTGCCAGCGTTACCGGGTATATTACCTTTATAATAGAGACTGTGTCCTGACCCAGTTAACACAGTGTTGCTTTGTAAAATGTGCAATCAAACCTGCCTCACCCTGTCCTCAGAGCTGTCTACCCACCCACAGGATTTTTATTTGTATTGGTCTCAGTGGAAAGTTTTATTGTCCAGTGGCCCAAATGCTTTTTGAAAAGCTTTTCTGCCCTGCCATAAATAAAAAGAAAATGGAAACATTCGTCAGTTTTTCCTAAACTGTTGAATAGCACAGTGCATTGTTATCCAGCATCATCAATCCTTAAATGGGGGATTAGCCTTCAAAGAACTATAGTATATGAGCATGTCTCTGTCCAAGATGACATACTTTAGGCTTTATACACAGTATTTTTTTTTTTTTTTTTTACTTTCGTCTTTCCAGGCTCGATGGATGAGGGAGTGTCAGAGGGTTTGCCGTCAATGCAGAGCACCTCTAACGCTGGAGGACATGCAGAAGATGATGAGAGGTATCACAATTTGTTAGAACTTGCACTGAACGAGTCATACGCAACTGAGGACATATAGACATGAATAACATGACTGGGCGTCTGAGCCACACCTGTTTAGATAGTAAATTTAGATGTCAGGTTGAAATGATGGACTGTAATATAAAGAATGCTGGTTGTATACTGTTAAAGCCTCAAGCCACAAACATGGGTGATAAATTTTTATCTGAAAGCCAACATGACCTCTTACGGGAAATCGATAAATGCCAGCCAACCTGACGCACATCACTATCATCACTAATCACAGTGTCAGTTGTTCCACAACATTTTTATGCTTGATGTAATTCTGGAGGAGTTATTAGGAGACACTAGAGGAGTTCCTTTACTGGCATGTCAGTGTATACGTATTAGCCTTCATACAGTGATTGATGTATTGGTCCATGTAAGCACATACAGGCTTAATTATCACTTTGATCTGTCCTCTCTGTGCATTTCAGGCTGGAAGGTATTCAGTATCCGTACCACCTCTATATCAGCCCGTCAGCTCGGCCCGGCACCAATGGCCCTGACCGGCCCTTTCAGTGTCCAACATGTGGAGTCAGATTTACACGCATTCAAAACCTGAAACAGCACATGCTCATACACTCCGGTAGGTAAAATTATGAGGAAAATGAAATGTACTGTGTGCCATAGTATTGCCATTAGAGGGAGTACTATTGTAGTACTGTATCACATCAGCTGGTACTGGGGTAGTACTACAGAAAAAAGCACAAGCTGCTATTCATGCTCCTACTAGTATGAAGTGCCATAGTTCTAATTTACAATACAGTACTTTAATAGTACTAGTATAATGGTGGTACCAATATATATGTATGTTATTAACTTATATGGTCTGTATGTTGTTTGGTAGTATAGTAGTGCTAAGGTTTAAAACGGCAGTAGAGACTTTAGGACACTGTAATAGCACTGAGTCGCATTGAGCCACAGCTGATATAATAAAGCTCTTTTGAGACTTTGAGACTCAAATGTCAAATTGTTCATCCATTTAATTAGTGTCAAGCATTGATGTTTAGAGCAGTACTCAGCTACTTAACATTGAGCTACTGTAACATCATTTGAATCACGATGAACAGTTTTTAAAAGAAAGGATCTAAATCAGTGCATCAGAACTAGAGATACATCTTCCTTTATTCTATCCAAAATACACACACTCCTGACAGTTCAGATTGAGACTGAGGTGTGCTGTGCTAGAAGCGGCTTTTGGCCTCAAGCACGGATAAAGAGACACCTACAGAGGACACTTCTTTCTAATTCCACACCCTTAGTTTTTTATAAGCTTGTATTCTTCGGCACCAATCAACACTTACTCCTGTGACATCACTTGAGAACATTTATCAGCATTCATACAGCTTCTTCTGGAGACACTAAAGACTTTAAGCCAGTGTTTTCACATCGACAAGTACCCCATAGTCTGCTAGGGTCCGCAGAGAACCCTCTGTGGGTTCTGTGCATGTATGGAACAGATTCCTCCAAGTGGACTAGAAAGTAGCGTAATACCAACAACTATGCGTCAGTGATGAGGGTTTATAAGCAAGACATTATACAACTTAGAGTAGTTCTCTGCAGCACCTGGAAACATACTTTGTGTAAATTCACTTTGAGGTGCATTACAATAAGGTTTTATAGGTTTTTGTATTTATTTAGGTCAATTCTGTTAAAAAAAAAAAAAAAGAATCGCTGTGGGTTTTTTTGTTTGCTATTGTAAAAAGACCCAAATTCCATCCACTGTGACTCAGTGTTTTTAAACAACTAAAGATAGAAATATATCAGTGTGGTAAAAAGGAATTTATAGGCAGTTTGTCTCATGTTTTAGAGTGTTCTGTCCTCCCTTGTTTTTAAACCACGGAGAGATTGTACAAATTCCATTGCTGATGGTCTGGACACATAATACTACACTAATGGAGTTAATGTGACACGTTTACTTGCAACAAACATAGTGAAATTGTACAACAGTGCCATAAACAGCATTTGTAGCGTAGATGGTGTCGTGGAGCAGAAAGGGTCCAAAATCAAAACCTGCTCGGTTGGTGTGAGTCACATCATGTGGCTGTGATTAGCTGATGCTATGAAAAGCCTGCAGCATATATTTACTTTTAATGAATCTGCCGTTGAGTTGATTTTAGTGGGTAGGTTATAGAAGAGACGGCTATTTGTCTAGTTAACAAGTATCATTTTAGAGATAAAATGAAAGACTAACATTGAAATAACAATAATTAAAATTTCTACCACATACATTTTAAGTTAATTACTAAGCAAACTGACGGCCCACGCATTTTGTTCTTCGTCTTTGCTCATGAAAAAGTAAATCTGCGTGCAAAGTGAATTCCACATGACCTGGAATTCTTAAGAAGTCTACAGAGCACAGTTGCTAAAGGAAGTCTAAATGAAAGGTGAAATGATAGTTGGTCGTTGTGCTTCGCTGCAGCTTGTGTGGACCATAGGGATGAGTAGTGAGGCGTTTTTATTCAAGGCATATTGGAATACATTGATAAAGAAAGCAGTTGGCAGACTTTGTGATTTCATTAACCCTCCACCTCACCTCACCCACACATGGTTACACACACTTGGGTGATGCGAATGTTTAGATCAGCAAGCAATGGTTTTGTCTTCTTCCTCCAGGCATTAAACCTTTCCAGTGTGACCGCTGTGGGAAAAAGTTCACACGGGCCTACTCCCTAAAGATGCATCGGCTGAAGCACGAAGGTAAACGCTGTTTCCGGTGCCAGATTTGTAGCGCCACATTCACGTCCTTCGGTGAATATAAGCACCACATGAGGGTCTCCCGACACATAATCCGCAAGCCGCGGATTTATGAGTGCAAAACGTGCGGCGCCATGTTCACCAACTCTGGCAATTTAATTGTACACCTGAGGAGTCTGAACCATGAGGCATCCGAACTAGCAAACTACTTCCAGAGCAGGTGAGGAGTTTGGGGGCGCCGACCCCCATCATTTACTCAGATCTCACCTGGATCAGAAAATAACTTCAGTTTAGATTCTAATACCTGAATTTCATTGGATCCTTGTCGAGGCTTTGGTTGTGTAGAATTGTTTTTTGAGATGATTGCAATAGATTTGAATGCTCAAATCAAATGTACCTGAAGTATTTGACTGTTTTTATTTTGAAATCTTAATTTCACTTGTTTAAAACAATTGTTTGACATTTGGGGAAGTGGGCTTTTTAAATTTCTTGTAACAGCTGGATAAGAAAAACAATATCACTCTCATGTCTAAATCTGAAGCTACTGCCAGCAGCTATTACACTTAGCTTAACAGAGAGAATGAAAGTTTTGGGAAATAGCAACCGTGACTCTGACCAAAGGTAACAAAATCCACCTCCAGACACCTCCAAAGCTCCCTAATGAAAATGTTTGTGGTTTGATTATTCTGTACAATTAGCTGTCAGTTTACAGGAGGTTCTGTTGAGGACTATTTCTTGCCTGGATACAGTCCTGGATCATCTGGTGGTTGCTTTGCAACTGGCCTGAGCCCCCCAAAAAACCTTCAGGAACATAACAACCCATAAAGCTGTGAATAACAGCTTACTGACAACAGTTACAGAGCAAATAAATAACAAATGACGTGTTAATTAATGACATGTAGAAGTGCTTCCAGGTGGATTTGGTTACTTTTGGCAAAGCAATTGCTGGGTGTAGCTTCTTAATATGTACATGAGTGACATTGGTCTTCCCATTTATGTCTCAGAAGAAAACAACTCAGTGTATCTCCCAAAATGTCAAACTACTTCTTTAACATTCAACAGACAAACTTCCTGAAGATGTGAGGATGAAGTGGGTTGTCTAGTTTACAAAATTAGGCTGGTTAGTTCTTGTTGATACATTCACCAACTGCCAAAATTGTGATTCTGATTATGAAAGACACAGCTGTACCTTAAAATCATTACCAAGTCTAAGTGGTCAAACATTACCTGCAAAATACTACTTTGATCATTTTGTCATGTCTATGTGTTTCTATATGAATGACTTTTCCTTAACCAAGTAGAGTGGGTTGTTTGTTTTTATCAGCAGCTCAGCCCATAAAGCCGCATGAAAGTCAGAACACAGTGTCTTTTTAAAGTCCAAGTGTGTTTTTATTTCCCAGACTTTTCCACTTCTTAATCAAGTCAAGCCCTCACAGGTCGGCAGGACTCAAATGGTCCATTGACTCCTCAAACGTTTTATAGTAGAAGGTCTACTTCTGAGATCATAACAGTGTGGAAAATTCTCTGGCAGTTCACTCAGACTCTTAACTCCCATCCTCAGTCTTCACATAAAAAGACATGTTAACAACACTGTACTTTTTTTTCTAAGTTGCTGATTTCCAGACTGGTTTGTCAGATTCAGCTGTTGTCTGTGCCACAGACGAGTTACACTTGACCTTAACTATTTACTCTGGATTCTGAGCTCTGATCCCTACGGGTTGATAGTCTGTACATGTAAAGCTGTGGGACTGTGGAGTCTGTTAAATCCAGTTCACGGCCGTGCTCACACTGTGTGCTTGCACATTTTAATGGGTCTCTGTTGTAGAAATTCAAATTTACTTCTTTGGATACTATCACGTGATGAAAGCCGAGCCAAGCCTCGTCTTGACTTAGACTACTCTGTATAGTCCTTTAAATTGTTTACCCATTATTTTGAGCATTTGTATTGGCACTAAACACTTCATCTCAAATCCACATGTTCAAACACAGCTACAAACCCTCACCTTAGATTTTTAAATGAATTCTGTTGTTTTTTTTATACTGATTAAGCTACAACCACTGGAGTGTGTCAGAGGTGCATCGTATGTATGGATGGTGAGAGTGGACATGCATCACTTAGCACATTAAAAGGAAAGTTTATGATGTTAAAATCACAGAGTGCATTTTGAAGAAAACATAAAAATGTATCTTCATCCTCTCTGGACTTCTGTAGTGTACTAGACTTCTTGTGACATTGAGGTGTTTTCAGCAAAGCTACTAGAAAGTTTTACAGCAGAAACAAAATGAGCAATGTCAGACATGAGTTAGAGTAGACCAGCAGCTGCTGGATGCGCTTTATGCACCAGAGCTGAGCAGTGATACAGGACGAAATCCAAGATGTTGCAGAGGTAGCAGCTGCAGCTACATCAGTAGTTTGTGTAGACCAGAACACAATACAGCCACTAGACATTTTATGTTGTTTAGTAAGGCTAAGTGCCTGTGATCTGTCGGATGGATGGATGAAGGGATAGATGGATAATTTACATATACTGTGACAGCTAAATGACAACTTCTGAAGCTTTTTATCTTCCCTCTCACCAACCTTTAAGTGGGTATAATGCAGCTTATAATTGGTCAAAATTATTTAGGGAAATACCAGTTCATACTGATGGAGTTCCACTTCCAAAACATGAGACAAAGAAAGCAAAATTTGAGATGCTGGAAAAGACAGTTGTGAATCTTCTTGCTTTAAAATGATCTAAATGATAAATTAAACAACTTGCAGGTTTTTTCTGTTGTTAATCAGCTATTGATCAATTAGTAGATCAATCATTTGAGCTTCAGCGCAAACCTCTGACCAGTTAAACATGTCAGATTTGACGCTACAGTAAATCCTTCATAGAAATGTTTTTTATAAATGGACAATGTTTCTGTGTCAGTTCAGTTCTACATTATGCTTTTGAGGTATAGCGCTAACTTGACAGGCTCGATAACAGGGAAGACACCACCTTGTAAGTGGTTCCCAGATCACAGTGAACAACACAGATTACTTTGTACTGATTAGAGGCCATCCACACTGAGTGTATACTGACCAAAACCTTAGTGAAGATGTAGCGTATAAATGTGTTTTTCTCTCCTCATCCTCAGACTTTGTATAGTTGCAAAAATTACATCTAAAGTTTGTGTTACTGTAGCAAATGAAAAGATGGTGAACTCAACAAGTTCTCTTGGTCCTTGCAGTGATTTCCTCGTGCCCGACTACCTGAGCCAGGTGCAGGAGGAGGAGGAGGCGCTGGGAGTCCAGTATGAGCTGGAGGAGTCTCAACATCACCCGGTCTACCCGGGCAGCACCTCCACCTCCACCACCACTGCCGCCTCGTCCTCCTCCTCAGTCCAGATGCCTGTCATCTCCCAGGTCTCTTCCTCCACCCAGAATTGTGAGAGTTCCTCCGGCTTCCTTTCACCCGAGCCCCTGGATCCCCTGGAAGCCCCAGCCTCCCTCAAGATGGACGCCGACGAGACGGCAGCCATGACAGAGGAGACCAAGATGGACAACAGTGTCGGAGGCAGTTCCCCAGAGGTGTTTGAAGAAGAGCAGCAGCAGCATGCTCAGGCCAAGGAGGTGGCTTCCATTACCATAGAGTGATTCAAGTCTTCTACTTGCCCATCATGTCTTATTTTGCAGTCATGTCATATGGGAATATCAGTTGAGATGATTTGACGGCTGAAAGGGACGACTTGAACGGACACGTCGTCATGTGAAGTCATCAAGACGCCGAGTTTGAAGTTTTCTGAAGACTTCAGTCGGCTTGATGGCGCTTTTCTACATGCAACGCAGATGCACTTATTTGAGTGTATGTTCTACACCAAACCAAATCCAGCAAATGATAATTGTCTTTTGTTTTCCTGATATGATTTCCTTAACTTTACTGATAATATGAGATTTCAGCACGTAAGAAGATCAGTGTATTAAAAGCATTTCTACCATGTGGAAATGCCGGGAAACAGTATTTTTTAAGAGTCATTTGAAATAGTAAGGTTGTTTTTTCCCATATGACGTGAATGCAGCACTAGCTAAAGTCATTTCTGTCTTAGCCAATTTGAGGTCTGTTAAATCCAAGCCTTGCTCTACTTTTGGAAAGTGCCTGAGAGTTCCCATTTTAACACAGTAACGTGTAGAGGAAGAAAAGGTCTTGACTTTGCCAACAGTGACAAATCAAGTGTTTGCAAACTGAGCTAAAGAAAAAAATCCTTGTATTTCATTTGTAGTGGTAATGCTAGTTTGTATGGGCAGAGACTGTGTTATTCCTTCAGTGCCGTCGCTATAGGCAAACTGTTAAATGTCAATATTATCTATACTGCAATAGCTTGTACTGTAGTTTTACTATTTGAATGCTGTGTATGTTGGGTGTTGTGAAATATGACATGTCAGGTGTGTGTATGTGCATTTCTTTGATCAATATGAACACAGTACATTTCATTTTAAATGTTTAAAACTTGAACTATATTGACAAAGTATTCCCTAAAGACATTTGTGCAGTATAGAACTTTTCTGAACTATTTTTTATTTTTAATGAACACTGCTGTTAAATCAGCCTTTGTGTCTCCAAACTAAACTTTGGATCAAGTTTGATCAGCACTGATCTGTCTTTTGTTTTTAAAATTCAATCAAATAAAATACAAAACAAGGCAGAAATTGATGTTTAACACAAAAATGGAAGAAAAAAAAAACATTGGAGTTGCAAGGTTGTCTATCAACTGCAGTGTTACATTCCAAAATCGTCTCTAAGATGGTAATGTAGCATTTCATCCCAGCTGAAGGTCAGCCTGCTTGACAAATGGCAGTTAATTTAACTGTGGAGTTAGTCCGTGTTACAGATATTGATTTCTCACCTGGCTTTCAAAGTTGCCAACAGGTACACTGTTGATGTTTTTGGATATTGCATGACTGTTGGAGTGATGTTTCACTTAGGTACAACATGATTGTCTTTTATAAACTTTTAGCCTCGTGGGAATTTAACCAGCATTCAGTTATTTTTTTTTTTTTCCTTTGCCTAAGTTGTCGGAAAAACTACATTGTCAAAGTTTCCCTGACCACCATTTACACTCGCTGAGCATTTTATGAGGAACTCGTGTGCGATGTAGTTTCACTCACGACAACAGCTCTGCCATAAATTCTGCTTTTTAGCGTGGATCACGGGGGGAAATAATCAGGACCCTCTTCATTATAGTAAACCTCCACTACCTGCTACAGCCTCTGTAATAAACAGGAAGGAAGAACGTTCTCACAGGGTACACAAAAACTAAAAAAGTACATACTTTTTAAAAAGTAGAATGTATGGCAGAGCTGTTGTGTTGGATTACATGAGATTGCACCGGTCTTTCTATTAAAGTGTTCGATGAGGCTACATCTACTGTGTATGTGCAGCCTGGGCAGCAGGAAGGGATGTAAACAGACGACTGTTTATAGGATAACATTGCTTTAGAAGCAACATGAGCGTGCTAATGTGTGAATGCAAATACTGTGAGTTGAGTCCTTCTAAATGATAAACGTGTGTTAAACAAGAGTCAGTCAGCACAGTTTGGCAGTAGGCTGTCTTC
>NW_007577930.1:421988-424977 GCF_000690725.1 Stegastes partitus
TACAAGATAAATCCGGTTTAATTGCCATTAATGTCACCATTGTGTCTCTATGGGACGTGCTAACTTTGCATTCTTCACCTCTGTTGTTAACATTGTGGAACTAAGAAACATCTTACTGCATGCTGGGGTCACCGGTGTGAGCTCCCTGCAGACTTTTATCTTGTTTGCTACAACTTCTCAAGCATAAACACAGACTAAATGTAACCATCCATAGCCTCACACATGCAAACAAACCGTAGTGTCCCCCCATAATGCAGTTAACAAAGGGCCTGTTGCTGGTGGCCTATTTCTGTTTATTCCAATCAGAATGAAAAGTTTCAAATGATTTCTGTTTTTTTTTAAAGCTGCAGGGAGCTCGCACTTGTTGCCCTGATAAACCGCTGAACCTCTGCAATGGAGGTGGAGAGCGCAAAGTTAACATGAGTCATAGAACCACAACTGTCACATTAAACAGAGATATGTCTGATTAGAACGAACCAGAGTGCTTTCCCTCTTTGCCTTAATGTCCAACCAAACCTCCAACAGAATCAGGGTCAAGAAAGGTCTGCCTTGGTCGGCTGTGGTGAGGAGAGAGAGAAAAGACAAGCAGAGTGAAGCAACAGACAACAAACTAAACAACAAGAGACACTGAGCGTGAGGCTGTTAACTGCAAATCAGAAACTTGCCAGAAATACCTGCAGACAGATACAAGGAGAGTGGACAGAGAAGACAAAACACACACTTGAGAGGGAGAATTTTCATGACATGCAAATGTATGGAGAGAGACAGTGAGGAGAGGCGCTCAGTGCATCATGGGACGTCCTAGTAGTCCAGGCTATAGCACTATAACTGAGGTGAATCTAAGCAGCCCGAACTGAAAGCTTTATCAAAGAGGAAACCCTAATCTTCAAAGTAGAGAAGGTCTCTGCCTCTCTAGCTCAAAATTGGAGCTGATTCCACAACAGAAGAGCCTGATAACTGAAGGTTCTACCTGCTGTTTTGTGTTTCGAAAATGTATGAATCACAGGGAGGCCGACACTCTGAGAATAAAGCCTTCAGCTGAGATGACATGGTGCTATGAGGTCATTGTGAGTTTTGCATGTGAGAAGGATTTCAAATTCTATTCTGGAGCTTGTTNTCAAATGTGACTGAAGGTGAATCAAATAGGCAAGGACCCCATTTGATCTGTGAAACAAGGAACAAGGCTTTGATATCAAACGACTGGTTCTATTCAGCTCCTTTATGTTTGTTTCTGAAGTTGCATGTTCATATCGTTCTGTGAAGTGAAAGAGAGCATGTCTTGAGTTGGCGGTGCGTTCTGTCAAGGCCTTATTTGTCGATGACTTCTCATCCGGCGTAGCTCTGATCTGTTGTTCAGCATGCCCTCTTCTTTTCTGTACGTTTATCCCTTTTTATGTGCAATGTTTTAAGATATCTTGATTATATACAGGACATGCCTTTTCAATGTACACTTGATGTTGTATACGTTTTCCAGTCCATATGGTTTATTTAAAAGTAGGAAAATATAAGAAAAAAAAAAAACAAACCTGGTAGCTCTTCATAATGGCATATATATTTTTGGTGATTTTTGTATTATGGTTGCTGTTTCATGGCATCTTTGGATATTCTTGTTAAATGTGAATAGAACAGCTTAGTCTGGGAGTATGGGGGGCCTTGGTAGTCTTCACTTTGTGACTGTCTGCAGTGTGTGTATATATATAAATATACAGTATATACACTCATACTATGTTGCATATTCTTTATACTGTAGGCTACTTGATTACAACCTGCTTTGAGACAGATGTTGTATTTTGTGTCTTTGATACTGTATTTAAACTGTAGTTTGGAGAAACTGTACAAAAAAACATCCCAGATAGTAACGCAACCTGCACACTGTATACGGAGAACTGACGTTTGTGGTGTTGAGTGTTTTAACTGGATCATGTTCCACAGTTGGCTGTTAAAAACTGACAAGACCACTCTGTATTTAAGAGTTTATGGTTGTTCTGAATCTTTGCTAGTGTTCTGGCTTTGCAGTCCTGTTGTTCTTAAAAAGAGTTGTTTTTGTAAAAGTATAAAATGTAAATAAAAAAAAAAAACCTAAGTCAGAATAAGTCAATGAACTCGTCTGAGAATTTATTTATTCATCAAAGCTGCAGAAGCTTTCTTTGCTACATTAACGTGCTACTGTGCTTCATACCATAACTAAGAATGCAATTTCCTCCTGTTGATTTTTAATGTGATTCTTTCCGGACTGAAACTGCAGTAAAGTACAGATTCTGTTTTTTTTTGTTTTTTTTAACAGCACTTATATGACACGTAAACATGTGTCTGTACTATCCAGTAGGCAAGATCCATGATCTAATCCTTATACTGAATATAAAAGATGGATGCATCCTCCAGGTCTAAAATTTAAACCAAAATCGCAGTGTTGTAAACCTGCATTCTTTCCAGCAGCCAGCAGGGGGCGACTCCTCTGGTTGCATTAGGAAATCTGATTGTATAGAAGTCTATAAGAAACTGACCCTACTTCTCATTTGATTGGTTACCACAGTAAACATTTTCCCAACAAGTTTATGGTTTCAGTTGCTTGTTTCACTCCTCCCTCAACACAGCACAGTGTTCATTATGTAAAATATGGTCCCATTCAGACTAAAATTGCCCATACATTTCAAAACATAAAGATCGCGGTTATTCACTGACAAATGGTGTAATGGTGGCTCCAGTCATTTTTTGTATGTAGTTGTCTGGGTAAGTTTCATGCCCTATTAACAGGTCTCTGTACAGTGTACAGGGCTGCAAGGTGGCTCGGTGGGTAGCACCGTCGCCTCGCAGCAAGGTTTGTGTCCCGGTGAGGACACCCAGGATCTTTCTTTGTGGAGTTTGTGGGTTCTCTCCAGGTTCTCCAGCTTCCTCCCACACAGTCCAAAAACATGTTGAGGTTAATTGGTGATTCTAAATTGTCCGTAGGTGTGAATGTGAGTGTGCTCGGTTGTCTGTCTCTAAGCGT
>NW_007577930.1:427483-443006 GCF_000690725.1 Stegastes partitus
TCCCTCCTTGACACGGGGCTTCTGAAGATTAGAAACAGTACAGCTCACTCTATTAAGACAAACCAGCTGAGACACATTGCCGTAACATCTGCGCTGTTCGTCATCGTTATTTCTCATCTTGAATTGTTTGTCATCTTGGAAAGCCAACGGTAATGTTCATACTATTTCTGACTTGGAAGTGGCGGGTTCTCCTAACGCATGATGAGCGGTCTAAATTGCAAGACTGGATTTTCCTGCGGAGTCCCTGGCAGCACATTTTAATCACTGTTGCCACCACATCACTTACAGACAACCACATTACAGACAAGAACACATCAATTGTTGCGCTATTAATTCAGTGACAACATTTTATCCAAGTGAAGCAGCAGAGTGCGATTGCAGCTGCGGTGGCGGCATTCCTGCGCGTGAACATCACTGGTCCAAGCGGGAACGCCCTCATAGATGGTTGGTTTATGTCGAACGGGATTCCCAGTATGACAGAAGCGCCCACGTAGAGGAGACGAGTGTGACGGCAGCAGAAGGAGGTTTGTTTAGACTCTCCTGCTGCTGTTTTTTATCTGGTCCGTCGTGACCACTGCTGGTTGTCTCGATGTATTTGGGTTTGCAGCTAACAATTACTTAGTGTTACATTAACATGAGTAATTTGTATCAATAATGGACTGCACTGTACTGGCTGTGGCTCAGGTGGCAGAGCGGGTTGTCCTCTAATCGCAAGGTTGGTGGTTTGATCTCCTCTACAGTCGAAGTGGAAAGACACTGAACCTGAAGTGGCTCCCAATGGCAGGCGGCACCTTGCATGGCAGCTCTGTCGCCATTGGTGTATGAATGTGTGTGAATGGGTGAATGAGAAACACATTGTAAAGCGCTTTGAGGTAGAAAGGTACTATAGAAGTGCAGATCATTTACCATAAAAAGCCACTCCTAATATACTCTGAACAAAAATATAAACACAAATGTTCTTTTCTAAAGTAGAGGAAAGTTTAAAATCTATTTTCTATTGTTCTTGATAGAAAAGGGTTTAATTTTCCAAGCAGTGCACAAGTTTTGGAGCTGTTTGAATTCTCAACCATTGAGTTAATCTACACCTTAGTTTTAGGGACAATCATCAGATAGTGACCAGCACACAGAAACTCCTTTGACCAGTGACTACAAAAGACCACCATAAAATCCATCCATCCATCCATCCATTATCTATACACCACTTAGTCCTCACTAGGGTCACGGGGGGCTGGAGTCTATCCCAGCTGACTCAGGGTGAAGGCAGGGGACACCCTGAACAGGTAACCAGTCTATCACAGGGCTACGCTTAGAGACAGACAACCAAGCACACTCACATTCACACCTACGGACAATTTAGAATCACCAATTAACCTCAACATGTTTTTGGACTGTGTGGGAGGAAGCTGGAGAACCCGGAGAGAACCCACGCTGCACGGGGAGAACATGCAAACTCCACACATAAAGATCCCGGGTGTCCTCACCGGGACACAAACCGGCGACCTTCTTGCTGCGAGGCAACAGTGCTAACCACCGAGCCACCTTGCAGCCCCCATAAAACGTAGTTTTATTCAAATGACTCTATACCACAGATGACAAAAGAAATTCATGCTGGATGCTGTCAGTCAGCCAGACACCTTCATGTCCACAACTCTGCCATCTTTTGTATAGTGAACTGGTTCCGACAGTTCTGTATGGACGTGTCAAACATGTGGTGTTGCTCCCCAAAGTGTCCATCAAGTCTGTCAGAAAGAGTGGGACAGCATTCTACGAGCAGCATCGACAATCTCATTAACTGTGATTTCTGGCTTATGAATACTCTGTAGAGATGCTGTGTGTTGAAACAAACATTTATTTCCCAATTAAATGCATGAATACAAACTGAATAAAACATTACAAGTTGTGTTTATATGTTTGTTTTGTATATGATACCAGTGCAGATCTGCAAGTGCTGCACACGATGCATTCGATTTAATAACATCAAAGCTGCTCGCACATGAACAGGAAGAGCTACTCTAGTGTGTGTGTGTGTGTGTAATGTTCAAGTTTCTGTAGGTGTAAACAAATATCACCAGCATCTCATCTTTTATGTTACCCAAATTGTAGTAAAAAGAATCATTTTTTGGACTCGTTTTCTTTTTTAAGTAGATGTTAAATATAAGCTAGTTGTTATGGGAGATGAGTGGGCAACGAAAATGAAGCAACAAGTGATGTGAAGCATTGTTTTTGTGGTATTTGTATTTGGCCACCTATACGCGCTGTCTGCCAGTGGATATCACCAGCACACCGTGTCCTGTGTTTCTCAGACACACTAAGTTTGTGTTTCTGTCTAATCAACAACAACAGTGGAATATCCTATTTCTCCTCAAAATACACTTTTAAGTCTCAGACAACAACAATGCAAAAAAAAAAAAAGGAAAAATCTGAGCACTTAACAGCACCCAAAGAAACCATTATGCGATGGCACTGCTGTGTCTTTAGGAAAACAGAGACTCAGCCAGCACGAAATCTTTTCACCGCTAATCGTGTGCTGTCACAGTGAGCTGCCTGTGAGCAATTCATCTGTTTCTTCTTCCTTTGATTTGTGTTGATGAAATGTGAGTTCTTTCTTTGTCTGCCTTGATGACGACTGCCGCCAGAGCTAACTACTGTGTTTTTCTTTCATTTAAAACTAAAAAAAACACAGCTGTTGTCTCTGAAAACACACAAAGCATCGCTGCCGGTGTGGCTGTGTGGGATTGGCAGAGCAGATGTTTCAAAATATACAGTATTTCTGAAATGGATTTAAGCAGATTGTTACTTGAATGTGAAAGTCTGCGTGGATGAGTTATGAACACTGTATGTGCTCTGGGTTTGTCACACCACAGAAACATGTGTGTTTAACCACCCAGGAGAGAAACTGACCTGTTAGATGTGAAATCACAAAATCTGCACTGTTGATACAGAATAGTTTTATCACATTGCTGCTGTGGACTAAGTTACCCAGGATGACAGACTAAGACCGTGAAGGAACTTACTCTGATTGGTGGGCATGTTACTGGCAGTGTTGGCACCAGATGTTGGCGGGATGGAAGGATGAACGTCTGGGAGGGAGACTTCGGTTCAGTCTGTTGTGGAAAAACTATTATGACTCGTATGACCTTAAAAACACAAGAAACAGTTTGCTGGTTGTTGGTAAATTTTCTATTGAGTGGTAGAAATGCATCATCTCGAGGAGTCAGTACTTACTACTAGTATTCTATATGTGGTATGACAGTCACACAGAACTCTTGAATAGTTCAACAATCAAGACTATGGAATTCTTCTGGCCGTATCAAAAAGTTTTTATTCCCTCCGTTGATAAAGGAGTTTCCACAGACGGAAAAGTCTGTTTCTGACTCTACTTATGTAACACACACGTGCTAACCTGATAACACAAGCATTTTGTTTCCATTACAAATGAGAAAACTTACAACTGTCAGCAGTAACAGGAGCATCCATGCATCTTAGTTATCACCCATCAAAGTCTGTAAAACGTCACCCTGCTCCCCTGTAGTTCACACACTGGGACCATGGAGTCAAATAGCTCATTGATTAAAATCATTTTCAGCATCTTAATTATGGTAAATGGTAAATTGTCTGCATTTATACAGCGCTTTTATCCAAAGAGCTTTACAATGTGATTCTCATTCACCCATTCACACACATTCATACACCAATGGTGACAGAGCTGCCATGCAAGACGCTGCCTGCCATTGGGAGCAACTTCAGGTTCAGTGTCTTGCCCAAGGACACTTTGACTGTGGAGGGGCGGGGGATCGAACCGCCGACCTTGCGATTGGAGGACAACCCGCTCTACCTGTGGCTCAGGTGTCTTACTTACACAAAAAAATCCATCTTTGCTTAGCTTTCCTAATAACTAGCTATATGGACATATTCTTGAACCAACTTTACAATATATGAGCTTAAGAAAAGCTTGAATTACTGTCATATAAAAAGAAATAACACGTTCTAAATATTGTACGATAACTTCTCACCTGTGAAATGGTATTACCTCTTGCCTGGTTTTGACATTTCTTTCACTAGAAGTTTCTAAAACAGCATGAAGTCATGACAGTTTCCACAGTCTGAACTGGCCAGAATCATCAGAATCAGCAATATTGCATCTCACGATCAGCATCCCATATGTACATGTGCATATTTATGCTTTAACGCAATTCAGTCACATGTAAACTTTCAGCATTTCACGGGGTTTTAAGGATTAATGTAATAAGCTAAGAACAAATTGTGATAAATTCTTCAGCTCACAAAAATGACAAATGGATCGTCACTGTAGTTGTCCAGTTGAGCATTTTGTAGGAATCACATGCATATTGACTGTTTCTGCACCTTACGTCTCCTGTCTAACGCTCAGCATCAGTGTGAGAAGCATGTTGTACTCTATGCAGCAAGATACGTGTGTGGAGGTTGGGGTGGTGGATGGGCGCTTAGCAGGAGAACAAAATGTGCCTGTGTTTTTATTATCCATGCTATCCTTGATCTTAGCTGTTGGAAGGCTGACCATATTTTACATACCATTCCTAAACTTAACCACATTGTAGCTGCCATGTGATCGTTTTAGTGCGACTGGTCGTCAGACAGGGCTCATGAAGTGCAAGTAGTTGAAATACAGCGTGTGAGAAGATATGAGGAGAATCCCTCTGCCATGTTTCTGTCCCTGGTTAAGAACATCATCTAGATTTCCTCCTGTGTGTGAAAGTGATGCACTTCCATGTCTGCCAAGACCGATGTATCACTGTGAGTCATCAAAACTGAGAATGGGAGGAATGTAGGTAAAATATGTTGGTTTTTTTAAACACCTGTTGGAGAAAAATGTGCAAAACTTGAGCACAGCAGAGCCTTCATTGTTTGATAAGGTGCTGTTAAAGTTGATTGATTTAACTTCTGAAAACTCACCTCTACATCAAAGTTATGTGTTTATAAGTGTTCTCCATGAAAAGAACCCTTTCCTGCCTTAAAATGGTTCCTGTCTCTCCACCGCCCCTCCACTACTGGCTGTAGCTCAAGCACACCAGCTCATCTCACACCATAAAACTTCCAATAATAGGAATTTTTCCTTTTTTTTGAAGCAACATTCATCTCACAACGAGCTATGAGAGATATATTTTTAGTTGAAGATAGTAGAAGAATAGCAGAGGATATCAAGCAAGCTCTGCCAAAAATCAGTGTTTCATAATCAACGTTTTATATTCCTGGAAATTGCTAGAGGAGGAGACGGAGATCGGTGGATGACACTTTGTTTTGGTGTCGAAGATGTTGAAGTTGATGCGATTGTCTGCCGTTTCAGAGCGCCAGACCGTTGCTGATTTTGGCCTCTGCTGGACTGTGGCCCCATCAGAGCACATTCGACCGTCTGCTTAAAGTTTAATGAACAAAATTCTGTAAATTTAAACAGACATACTTACATAATGAATAAAAAACACAGTATTACTCAGGCATTTCTGTCATTTTTGTGCATGGAACAGCTACAGGCTAATCATTATTATTAATAATAGCTTAACCAAAAGTGCAGCTTATCTGCTGGGAAATGACAGGTGGATGAATATGAACTACTGGGTGATGGAACGCATTATTCACCCCTCCGTCACCCTGCATTCATTGCCTCCATTACAGCCCTGTTGCATAATGCTCGGGCTCTTACTTTGTTCCTTGTAAACTTTTACTGCGGTGCCAAAAATGTGTTTGCAGATGCATTTATGACTTGTTTACATTTTGGGCTTATCTGTTGGACGTGAACGGCTCGAGGCGGATTTTAGACAAACTGGATACAGCAGTTTGTAAGGAGAGTGATAATGCTGCGGTGAGCCTCGCTGCCAGGAAAAATAAAACACACTGCATGACTAATACACATGTCATACATTCCCAATCAATGGAGGGGTTGGATTCAATGGAATATTCCACAAATCACATCCTTGCCAGATTCATTAGCCCTTTGTAGCCACAGAAAATAATAGTTAGACATTCAAGCTCTGCATTTCAGGACGTGACCTGAGGACCTGGGTAATGTTACTGCCCATTTGTGCAGCTGACATCTTGCAGTTATGCAAAAAGTGAATACATTTGTTCCATTATTTTCCGAGATTCAGGGACGACGATGACAGCCGTCTGAAAAGCATCGACTGCGGTGATTTCTCTCTTTTCCGCAGCTCTGCTCACGTCTCTCCACCAGTAGCTCTACTGTACCAAATACCAGCTAATGGAAGCAATAAGAAAATCAAGTCATCCACCTACAGTACTATGTCAATTTCCATTCATTTTTAATGAGCTTCTCAGAGCTTCACTCAGTGTTTAATTCTTTCCACTACAGCTCATAATTTATTCTGCTCTCTAGTGTTGGAAAAGCCTCATTTTAGCCAGACATGGAACATCCAGCCTTAATTCCAGTGTAAATTCCTTCGACTCACGTGACGTCGCACACTGCTGTGGATGGAGGAAGGAAGGGGAGGTAAACGTATGAGACGTGTAGCCACAGGGCCTGCAGTGATTACCCAACTGCTCCATTCTGCGTCCATAGCTTTTAAGTGCTGATAACCGCACACTTTGCTGTTAGCTTTTCAACGTTTAATAATTCTGCTGCTTCTACGGGCCAATGTGTTTGGAAAGCTATCTGATTGTCCAAATTGTCCTCCAGCCCACATTAACATTTCCTGGGCCAAACCAAAGCTTGTGTTATATCATTTTCATAAGACAAGACCTCGCATCAAAGTAAATTGCCTTGTCTTCTGAAGTCCTTGCACCTCGGCCGTCAGAATGACGTCGGCTGAAACATCAAACGATATGAGCTCTCAGGATTATGTGCCTAATTAAAACTAAGGCCGTGCTTTCCGCACAGAGCACCTCTTATTGCTCTTTGTCTGTGTTCTGTCTCTGATCTTGATGTTCCAGACGCTTCTCTTTGCCATTTTAAATAAGTTCTCCATTTTTTTATCCAACATGTCTGCAGTGAGGTCATTGCTGTGTGGTTTTTGCACTGAGCCTCCCATCAATCAAGCAGCATGTCAGTTCCGAAATGCCTTTTTGTCGTCAGCTATGCTTAGGAATTACATTAATATTTGAGGATTCCACATCAAGTGCTTTATTATGTAGCAAGAAAAGTACTGCAACCGTGCAACACATCGTGTGGTTTGTGAGTTTATGTCCTGTCATCGATTTCAAGTCCATCCACTACATCTAATAAATGGTAAATGGACTGCACTTATATAGCGCTTTTCTACCTTAGTGGTACTTAAAGCACTTTACAATGTATTTCTCATTCACCCATTCACACACACATTCATACACCAATGGCGACAGAGCTGCCATGCAAGGTGCTGCCTGCCATTCGGAGCAACTTTGGGTTCAGTGTCTTGCCCAAGGACACTTCGACTGTGGGGATCAAACCACCAGCCTTGAGATCAGAGGACAACCGCTCTACCACCTGAGCCACAGCCACCTAATTTGTCATTTGGTTGCTCTAACTGAAAAATCTCCACAATCATGGCATAGATTAGTTTAGTGATTCCTGGCCCGTTATCTGATTCCACATCTCATACAGCTATCTAACTGATGAGCTAAATGCACGAGTCTTTATTAAATACAACTTCTGCATTCAAGTTAACGTGCATCTTTTCTGATTTATCGGATTTTGGTGGCTCCTAGACGGTTTTGTTTGTATCACTGGAATTAGACATCTTTGGCTTGTAGTGAAATCCATTTTTCTTATGACTATCCAGGGTTGGGTCGCGGTTGCAGCACTCTGAGAAGCCTATTCCAGACATCCCTCTCAACCACAATGTTTTTCAATTCATTCGGAGTGATTCCAAGGAATCCCCAGGCCAGATGAGATATGTAATTCCTCCAGCAAGTTCTGGGTCTACTCCTAGTTGGATGTGCCTGGAAAACCTCCAAAGCAAGGCACCCAGGAGGCAGCCTAATAAGGTTCCCTGAACATCATCAGCTGGTTCCTTTTGATGCGAAGAAGCTGCGACTCTGAGCTCCCTTTAAATGTCCGAGCTCCTTACCCCGGCTGTGAGGCTCAGTCCAGCTTCCCTACAGAGTATACTTGTTTTGGCTGCTTGTATCTGTCATCTGCTATTCTTCTGGTCACTACTCAGAGCTCATGGCCATAGACGAAGGTCAGAACTTAGATCAACTTGGAAATTGAGAGCAGGAAGGTAATTCCTGTTCTGCCCTCTCTTCACCAAGGCAGTCCAAAAATGTGATGTGATTGGCTGATGGTCGTTTGGTACAGGAGTTTGTTTCCTACTGAGAATAAATTTACTTTTGCTTAATTTCTCCTCTGTCTAGTAAAACCCTATGTAACTGCTAAATTAAAAAGCATTCCAAACAGCTTCTTTTGAGCTTTGTGCGAGTTAGATGATATTCGTCTGTACACTACTGTAAAGGACCGGCCTGAGCCTAACACCACTGTCACTGTGAGTCTGTTTGCATGTTGGTTTCAGCACTGAGCACTGCTGTGACCAAGTTCAGCCTCACAGCCACTAACATAGCTGTATACTCTTTATAGACTGTGTCACTCCTCGTTTTATTTGAGTGTTTGAATTCTAAGGGCAGCGTCCATGGCATTTACATTACTCTCTGCTCACCAAGCCACAAGGCAATGCAATGCATTCCCAAGCTGCCCACTTTTAAGTGAACGATGAAGTGTCCATTACATAGGGAATAGTGAATGCATGAACAAAGCAGGGATTTTGGACACATCCATAGCTTTATTTAACTGTAACCACAATCTTTCTCCACCCTTAACCAAGTATTTTAGTTGCCTGATCTTGACCATTGCTTTGTCACAGTTTATTTATGGCCAGGCTTTTGCTAACCTTCACCATGTTGTAGCTGCACCGGACATATATTGTAGAAAAATGTTGTCTTTCCCCCCTCAGCTGTCCGATACCTGTGCGGTGATGCAATTCCATTGTGGATGGACTTCTTCCTTAGTTTAACAAGGGTTTCTGTAGGCAGACTGTCCCCATCAGCTGTCATCACTGCTCACGCAAACTGCCCATTTTCTCCTCTGTTTATTCTAAACAGAAGCACAAAGAATGACACAACACGTTGTGTATGCAAGAGAAGAGAAGATGGCTTGCATTTGCAAAAGTCAATGTAAAAGCTTTCAATTACTGCTGAGCGATAGTAAGTAGTTAAACATATTTATTTATGTGAAAACGTTCCAGATTTTGACTTGAAAAATCTTTTCAGTTGCTGTTTCCAAACTTTGTCCGCCCACCTGTCTATCCTTAGGCCCAGAGCACATTTTCCAACAGCAAGCCATCCAGTCAGTTACATAATAAAATCAACCTTTAATGCACGTCTTGGTCACCGTACAGCTTGGTTGATATCTTGACTTCCTATGTAAGTCCGGAGAAGGCGGCTTCCTTCCCTGGGTCTCATATGATCTCGGTGAAAGGAAAACCGCCTCACATACAGAAGCTCGAGCTGTCAAAGCAGGTCTGCTGCCTGCAGGCGCACCACATATTTCTGCCTCAACGTATGTGACACAGATTTATTGTTTTAAAAGAATCAATTTGAAGCCGCTCTGTGTGGAGCCTTCGCAGTAACTGACTCGTACGACGGCGCTGTAAGGCTCTCAGGATTTGACTGTTGTTTTTTCAGGTAAATAGTTCCATGTGTTTCAATGCTTTTACACAAGTCTTTGCAGTCAGGAGCGGTTAGTCATCACCTTTAACCCTGCAGTTCAAAGTCCCAGCGGTGTCACTGGGTGATGGCCATGGTGTCCTGTCTGTAGTACCTGTAACACAGATTTCACACTGAGCGTTGTTTAATTGTTGCCAAGTCTTGCCATCTCAATACAATTTAATATTTGCACGTCAGTTTAAAATATGCTACTCACTGTGCTCTGCTTCAGTTTCCTCTCTGTATAATTTGTGATAACATTCGTGATATGGATTCATATCAGTAACAGTTTAATGCTGTGTGGGGTGATTAAAATTTACACAACAATCTCCGCTGCAGCAGCTCTTTAAACGTGCACGAGGAGGTAACATTAAACCTGAAATAATTGATTTTTTGGCCATTTGGCTGGACTGCAGCACTGACACACTGTTGGCATAGCGAGCGTTAGATTCAGCAGATACTAAGCGAAATGAGCATTTATTTGGAGTTGTGTTTCTGGCCACCTGGTTTTTTTTTCTTTTCTTTTTTTTAAAAAATTTTTTGGTATTAAGCAATCTTGCATGCTGATAAACACTTGTCTTTACATAATCCAGTTTTGCACTGATGTTAGTAAATGAAGACTTGATATTTGCAAAATGATTTAATCTAAACTGATTATTTTTTAATGACCAGGCTGTCTGATACCACTCCTGTAACCTGGGTACAGTCGAAATGCCTTACTTGCTCAAGATTATTGATAGACACTACAATTTACAGATGTTCCCTAAGTCGCTGCAGACTTACAGCTCAGACAGGCATAGTATCAGAAATGACCAAAAAGAGCCAAATAAACTGTTCTAATGTCAGATTGACCCAAGCTGGAACCAGGTGATGTTACCTACATGGGTGATCGTGAACAAGATTAGTTTATTTTTGCAGCCCAACCACACCATAAGCCATTGTCATTGACAGGTATGCTTTTCCTTCTCCCCTGGCTCAGGCTGCCTCTCCCTACCTGAACTCCCTCTCCTTATTTTGTTTTTAAAATAATCAGCAATAGACCACTTCATCTTTGGAACACAGTAACAGCTAAACGGATTGTTTAATGCGTCAGGCAGGAAGAGTGCAGGCAGGGAGCGACTGACTGAGCCAGTGGAGAAGAAAAAGTACTACTTTCAACCATAGCGGCTGACGCAGAAGCTGCCCCTGCCAGCCAGAGGGGCTCCAAAACAACCTAATGATCATCATGCACTCGCATGAATGTGACCATATGAAATTTTAACTGACAAACTCTCAAAAAAAACGGTCGCATATGCTACCACTTTGGTTGCAGTCTGGAGCCCTACTAAGGCCAATATTCTATCAGAACAGTCAAGTCGCTGGCCAGAAAACCAAAACTATCACCTGAAAGAGGATAAAACACTGTAGAGCTGAGAGAACCAGTAGTGTCGAGCGCTAAACCTCTGTGGTTTATGAGTGAACCCTTTCAAATTACACATATTTGTTCCAATGTTAATATAAAAACACTGATTATATGAGGGTTAAACATTTTTCCCTCCAAAGGGGCACGAGAGTTAAAGGATTTAATTGATTTATCATTTTGCTATTGAGATGAATGGTCTTGAGAATCATGGAAGTTAAGTGGATTACCAGATTTCTGGTGTTGTGACATTCACAGTCTAATATGTGCTGAGCCTGGAGACTCTTGAAGCACAGTGACAGCCCTGCTGTGCTGGTGGAGAGGATTTCAGCTTCGGATGATGCAGTTTATGTCACTGGAGTTGCGTCTCGTCTTCATTCTGCAGCTGCTTGGCAGTTTTAACGGCTTAAACGTCAGATTTCTTTGGAACAGCACAGTGATGTTCTTGCATTCTAGAGTAAGACATGCTTTATGAGGCTGTCTAATAGCACTCCTTGGTACTTACGTAAACTTGATTTATTAGGGAGGCTTTTGGCTCTTAAGGTTCCTTTGTTGGTGTAAAGTTCTGCTGTCTCACGATAGTTTTGATATCAAAATCAAAACCTTTTTTCCCAAGAAGCGCCATCAGCTTTGCAGGAAGAGTGTGTATGGTATGTGTGTGAATGTCTGGGTGGCTTGTAGGGCCTCTGTTTGCTAACTGGCTGGATTTCACTGCAGTGTCTTTCTTCAGACTGCTGCCTTATATGGTCTCTCATCACCAGGTCTCGGGTCGATTGTCTGCCCGCCTGCTTATTCGCTTCACGTGAAGGGAGTTCACACAGTCAAAAGCCTCAACGTTAGAGTGAAACCTGGACTGACTGCACGGTGCAGAATAACGTCACTACCTGTCAGCTATTGTTCCAGAAGCCTGCACACAGTCAGCTCAGTAGCGCTGAACTGGAGGTGACACTGTTTTGACGACTCTGGGTGTTCATTTGCAAAAGTGTCACCAGGCGTTCGCCAGGTCTTCTCCTCATAAGGTTGGGCAAAAATGATTCTGCAGGCACGAGTAAACTTTGGCCAAAGCTTTACTAAGGGTAACATTTGTGCCCACATACTCTACATAGTGTGAGCAACAGAACACCTGACCTGGGAGCCTATGTTTGAATAATGTCTGTCTCGTCTGTCATTTGAAGCTTACAGTAAACATAACAGAGAATGTCAGCGCTATTTGTTATGAGGATTTGTACATCCATTCACTACATGCATAATGACTAGCTGGAAAGAAGTCATTTCCTGGGCTCTAGCTGCAGAAGACATTTCATCACTCACCTAAAGAGCAGCAACACCTCTTAGTCATGTTGAGGATAAAGGCGTTCAAAGTGGAGGCTGCTCAACACTGGATTTGAGGATAATATTTATATCTATAGCTGCCATTCGGGACTATTGCTGTGGAAGTGTGACTCATTGGATGTAAGATGTTGTATCAAACAGCACTTTGGATCTTGAACACCCTGTTGGCGCTTATTTAATTTAGCCATCGGTACTCTTTGTTTCCAGCAAGATAATTGTCTGGAGTGCAACAAACATGGTATCGCCTAAACAATTTAAAAAACAAATGTATTCGACCAGCTATATTACTACTCAGCAGTAGCTTGATTCCTTATAGTCTACTCTAGTCCATAGATGTAAACTTACCCAGACTGCACATACTTGGTAAAAAGCTTAAAGTATTCAAAAGCTCAAGACCCAACAATTCCAAATTGAAAGTTGGCCTTCGTGTTCTGTCACAACCCTATGTTGTCCATGCGCTGCAGGTGTAGCCAGTTAGGCCTCTATAATACTTTCTGTATCTGTGAGTATGCATGAGACCTACATCCATCCATTATTTATACACAGCTTAATCCTCACGAGGGTCACCTATCCCAGCCAACTCAGGGTGAAGGCGGAAAACACCCTGGATAGGTCGGCAGTCTATTGCAGGGCTAATTAGAGAGACAAACAAGCACACTCACTTCAGACAGTTTAGAATCACCAATTAACCAAAGCATGTCTTTGGACTGTGGGAGAAAGCATCCGGAGAGAACCCACGCTGCACAGGGAGAATGTGCAAACTCCACACAGAAAGATAGACATCCTAAACTGGGACACGAACCGGAGATCTTCTGGCTGTGAGGCGACTGTGCTAGCCACCGCGCATGGGACCTGCAAAACAAAAGTAAAACTGTGCAAGTCCACAAAAGTCTTCCTCTACAAGGACAGTAGTTGTTTAGCAGTAGTGGAATATGTAGATTCCAGCCTGCTGTACAAACTGAAGGGAGCTGACTGCGTTTAGTTGCTCTCAGTGTTTTTATTGCAGTGGGCTGTAACACCAGATTACATGTCCTTTTTTAACAGTGCTTGTCTGTGCAATGAAGTGTAGGTGATAAAACATCATTTAGAATTTTCATCTGATTTAATCATAGCTACAACCTCGACACAGCTCTGCAGCTCCTAACACATTAGCCTTGTTTAAATCACTCCTGAACTTGTCATCCCATAGATACGTTAATATCTAGATCTGCTAATACTGACTACACAACTATTAGCATATGTATATATGCAAGTCAACCAGCAATATAAACTACATTACCTCAGCTGCCCATGCCTGCGTTCACAGAGGAGCAAAATCTAGGATTGAAAAGATCCGGCAACACATCTGCTCCAGTAACTGTCTGCATACGTCATGTGTTCGGCGTCGCCAAAGCTTAAGTGTGTATAGACGTCACGGCTGCCCAAAGTTGTTGAGTTGAAGCATCATTTTGGAGCCATTCTCTGTTTCCCAGTTCAACACCGCAACTACCCACAATTTACAGTGTAGTTTAGTTGTATGAATCTACTGTTAATATTGATGCTACAGCCCATATACCTTGTTCTTACTGTGTAATTACAGAGTAACAGGGTTGCACAGTGCATTGCAGCCTGAAGACATGCTTCTTACTTACTTTAAAGGTATTATTGCAGCATGGAGAACAAAATAAAACACCATAGATGGGTGCTCATATTTTACAGATGTGCTGTCAGCGGACAAGCGACACCCATATTCCCAGTGTGGTGCCTGTTACCAGCTGTGTAAGTGAAGCCTTTTCCAGTAAAACCACCCTCGATCTGCTCTGCGGTATCACTTACATTAAAGAGTAGAGTTGACATTTATAAAGAGTCATTTTATGGTCTACCACTCTGTATCCCAGCAGTGTATTCCATTAGTGCTAATGCTGCTGAACAGTGGTACACTATGCATCTGGAAGCATTAGTGAGGCGAGCCAGTCTGGGGTCTCTGATACGCCGGGCAACACAATAGGGATGAGTAGCACTTGTTGGATGCGGGTGATCTTTACTGAATCACACACAGATATGTTCACTCAAAGTCATTTTTTTGCCAGGAAACTCAATCACATGGCTGTATGAAGTGTATTCCATGAAGTCACTGCACACTCTGATTGGTCACATTTCCCGTAACGGTCTTAGCCCAAAGCTGCCTTTTTTTTTACACACAGTTGGCAAAAGTATTAACTATGCGGTATAAAGGTAACTGATCCTCATCTTGATCCGCCATCTGCTTTGTGCACAAATGAATGTGTACAGTCTCTGACTTTTGTTATTGTGTGTGTAAACAGAGCGTGCAGTCTATTCAAAACAGGGCTGAATTTAGTCTGAGACGTTCAGCAATAAGTAGCCAGCTTGCAGAGGTTGTTCATTAAATTAAACCGTTATATTAAATTAAACATTAAAGCAGCAATTGTTGTGCTCAACGGAATGAGTTGTAAACACAACACGGACATATTAAAAGCCTAATAAAGTTCATATAGTAAATGTGTTAGCAAACGTTTGCCAAGTCACACATCCAGCGGATCTAGAGCAATGTCAGCATTCACACAGTCATTTTTCTGACTACCTAATAAACGTAAGCAGAGTACTCCTGACCTGACTAGGTGCTAAAAGCTTTGCTACCTTTGTGTGTCTGTGTGCTGTAAACCAGAAAAACCAGAACAATGTGCTAAAAGAAGCTAAGAAGCTCTGTTGACCTGAGGACACCCGAAGAGTCGGCAGATAATTTTCTGTGGGCTTGATGCTATTAGCAACCCTTTTGACATTAAGCTGCATATATGAGGGCTTTTTTGGCCTTATTAGATAGGTAAGTGAAGAGAGGAGGACAAGATAGTAGGGAGAAGGGTGGGGGAAGGTCCTGCAGCAAATGGCAATGGGTCGGATTCAAATCCAAGCCCCTGTGGGTCGCCCACTCAACTAGTTGAGCTACCAGGGCACCCTTAGGCAGCTTTTTAAAATTAAAACCTTATTTTTCCATTTCTCAAAAAAGTTTTTATTCTGTGATTTTTGATTTGGGGGCTGCAAGGTGGGTCGGCGGTTAGCACCATTGCCTCACAGCAAGAAGGTCGCTGGTTCGCATCCCACTGAGGACACCCGGGATCTTTCTGCGTG
>NW_007577930.1:443201-448437 GCF_000690725.1 Stegastes partitus
AGTGAGGATAAAGCGGTGTATAGATGATGGATGGATTTTTGACTTGGAAGATAGAAACACTGTTTTTGAATAAATGTTGATGTAGAACATTGACCTCACATGACTGATCAGTGTTTCCACCTCTAAGGACTCCAGACAGCAGGAAACATGGTCAACACCAACTGATATGAAGGAACAACTGCAAATTTATGGTTGAAAAAAATCCCTGAAGATACTTTTTCTTTGTGCTTTAAGTACATACTACAGCTGGAACAAATATAAAGTTCACATAGAGTTTAGGTTGCAGTTATGCAAAATGAGCTGTGTGTTCTCTCCAGCTTGTGCTTGTTTATACTCGACACCATGACATATGTGATGCAACTGTGCAGAGGATTCTGGGTCAGAATGGCCAGAACAGCATGCTGACTTACATACTGCAAAATCTGACTGGATACTGCATTTGACATACAATGTAGTGGGACAGACTAAATCTTTTTTCTGGCATTCTGCATCGTATAGAGTATTGTGGGGGGTTTGAACGCAGCCCTGGTTTGGTTTATTGCAGCCATGTGTTACACAGACTATACTGCCATCGTCTAATGACACCGCGGAGCCAAGTTTATTCACTCCAAAGCAGTTATTTAGAAACAAGCCAAATTTGCAAAGGTTTTTTTTTGGTTTTATTTTCTGCATTGTTGCAAAATTGTGCTTAATATAGAAATAATGGTTGGTGCTGTGTTCAGGGCCTTTGCTGCTGATTGTTGCTTATCAAAAATTTTGCATTTTCCCTTTTCATTTCAACTGTTCCATGCATTCCAATACAAGCCTTCTTTCTGATGTACACACAAAAAAGAAACAACTCCATGTAGCAAACATTCTCCATATTTTTAATAGCTCTAAATGAAGTAATGTCTACTAGTGACTGCCTGCCACTGCTTTTGGCCCAGGTATGAACATGAATTATGAACAGTTATACCAAAGCTGAGTTTTCCATCACATACAGTTTTATTTAAAAGGTTTTAGATGATTCCACGAAGGTAAAAATATCCCAAATGAAGTATTAAAGCTCAGATAGAAATAAGTTCCGTGCAACAGAAATGATTTATGCCTCTAATCCCTTTCATCATCTTGTGACCCTGCAGATTTATCTTGGGACTCCTACAAGTCTCTGTAATACCAGCGCAGTGACCAAATGCTGTTTCAGTTTTGAGAATACATGTTGCATTAATAGATTTGCTGGATAAAGAGCAAACATGTGAAAGGCAGACATACACACGCACAATTTTTTATTTGACTTTGACTACCAAAAACATTCAAACACAACAGTGTATTTTGGAGGGAATGAATCAGATGTTTTCGCTACAGGAGATACCTGGCATGCGTCTACCCATGTGAGCATAAATCTCATTTATTCAGTCACATGTTTGCTATGCAGAAGAAAGAAGCAATGAAATTCATTTTCTCTGTCTGGCAACTTTCTCCTCAAACATCGTAGTTTTGGAGATGCTCAGCATTTGTATAGCTAATTCAGCAGCTAAAAGACAGCGTAGATAATCTTTGTTGCTCTGCCAGGAGCTGTGTCTCCAGACACAAAATTAAATTACGGACCTAAAATAAAAGTTAAATATAAAGGAAATGAAATCTTTCATCCAGTCCCGGATCCTGTTATGAGCAGTGAGTAGTTTCCAAGGGTGTGAGTAGGTAACAAATAACATAAAGTTACATAAGCTGAGGAGGAAAGACTGAAGGCTATAGAGAAGTATAAAAGTTTCACTGTTCAACTTCATGCCCTTTCAAGCCATCTGCTCATGTGGAAACACCATTAAATTCCTGCTTCATCTCAGTGATCAGGCCACTTGGTGTGAATGGAGCGTCTGTTTCCAGCAGCCACTCTCGCCGCGACACAAACAATGCATCCAAACCACCTGAATGTGCATCACGGTTTCCTCTGCAGGGATGCTCTGCAAGTGGAAATAAATGACATATTCCTGCTGCGCAACACGATGATGTGTGCTGCCGTCTGCAAGCGGCCGCTGATCAATACCAGGAACTCAGTGATGGCTTGGCCAGGTGTTAGGATTTTCATCTGTCTAAACTCCTTCTATGTTTTAGAGGAACAAATATCTTTACAGTCTACAGCGACTTTTGTCTATTATTGAAGTTTCTTTCTCTTTCTATTATTAGAATTAGCAACACAGTTTAGAAATGAACCACTTCTGTGTTCCCTCGCAATAGGTTTTGTCTCTGTCCACAGTGTGCTTTACGTTCCTTTTGATCCATACGGACAGTTAGTGTTGATCCAGTTCAGGTCGAACACACGGCCAGTTTGGGGAAGGAGATGAAGGACAGATAATCTGACATTTTTTGCATTTATTGCTCATTAATCATTTTTAAAAGCCAGTCTCCTGCTGGATGCTGCTGGAGATCTGCATTTTTCTATGAATAATGAGTAAAATAAACGCATTAGTGTCACATTATGACTCCCTTCTATAGTGTCTGCAGAGTATTTACCTAAAATGGTCGTCTATTATCTCTGGACTCCGTTTAACTCAGTTAATCGCTGAGGCTGCAGTTACATCACCAGAGAGAATCCACGAAGCAGGCCAGAGGAGTCAGACAGGTTGTAAACAAACCCTCATGTTGAGACTGTTCCTGGTTTGTTTTTACATTCACCTGTCAGAATCTCTAACGACTGCCTGAGTTATGACTCTTATTGGTCGAGTGCAAAAGCCAAGTTAGAGCCACAAAGCCTCCCAAAGGCATGAAGCTTTGATGGTTTTCCCCTGACTTCAACTAAAGTGTTGTGCTTAGAAGTTTTAGATCAGACATTCTTCATTTGGATGCGTTCCATGGCAGCTTTAAGAAGGCCTACGGGGGGATGGGGTTTGCCATCCTTCTGTTGTGTTGGTCCAGTCCAGTTTATGGAAACACTGCAGATGCTGCAGAAACAAGAGAAGAGACACTTTACATCACAGAGCAACAATGATCGTTGTGTGGGGCGGGTTTTTTTCACCATCATTCAGTCAAGAGCCAATGTGGTTTTACAGTATTTTGATTTTGAGTATTTGAGGTCCTTGGAAAAAAAACAAAAACAAAACAAGAAACTGGTTGGCTTCTTTTTGGGTCAAAGGACAGATGTCATTTTTCTTTCAACAGAGTCAGAATACATCATATTCATACTCAATCAGCAAAAAAAGAAATCAGATACACATTTTTCATTTTTTTGCTAGAAAACAAGAATTAGTTTAGAGACCACAACTTCACAATTGCCACAATTTAGAAGATTCCCTTCTCTACAGGAAACAACAACAGCCTCCGTGCAGCAACCTACAAAGTGAAAATAGCAAACATTTTGTAAAGATTTGAATCCTGCAACAAGGCGGCTCTGCCTGGTCCTCTCTGTGTGACTGTCGTTGGTTTAAAGAAGTGGAGTTTTGTAGCAGAATGTTAGCGAGGTGCAGGCTAACCTTTCTGCACGGTGCTGTGTCAGTGATCATCTGAGACATGATGAGGGGCATGAATGCATCACGTCGTGGCCATTATTCATGAAGAACAACTACAATGACTACATTTGTATCTACACAGATGTCTGACTCTTGTTTGAAGACATCCATCCATCCATTATCTATACAACGCTTAATCCTCATTAGGGTCACAGGGGGCTGGAGTCTATCCCAGCTGACTCAGGGTGAAGGCAGGGGACACCCTGGACAGGTCACCAGACTATCACAGGGCTACACTTAGAGACAGACAACCAAGCACACTCACATTCACACCTATACAGACAATTTAGAATCATCAGCCGAGGAAGCCGGAGAACCTGGAGAGAACCCACGCTGCACGGGGAGAACATGGAGACTCCACACAGAAAGATCCTGGTAGCCCCACCGGGATGTGAACCGGTGACCTTCTTGCTGCGAGGCAACAGTGCTACCAACTGCGCCACTTTGCAGCCCTGTTTCAAGACAAACTTAGAAATTTTAAACCTGTCTTAATTATCTAAAAATATGTTTGCTACTATGTGAGTGCGCTGATGCACTGCCTGAGTTTTACCTGTATGAAGGGCTGGATGACTTCTGTTGTGTGACGTCACCACATTCTGCGTTCTCAGTAATTAGCTGTAGCAGAATGGTAATGAGGTGCAGCCAGCCCATTCTTCAGCGCTGACCTAACACTATGGAGATACGTTTGGCCATGGAAGACTTCCTTTGAAAGGTCTAGCTGTGACATTATACAGTGACTGACTGTGAGCGGCTGCAGCTGTGACTGTGGATGTGGTCGCTGGACTGTGACCAGTGTTAGTATTACTTTGAATTGTATTTCACGACAGATTACAGAATACCTGCTCTTTAATGGAATTTGTGAGGTGTTCCATCTGAGTTATCTTATTGCAATTGCTTCAAAATTGCTTCAATATTGTTGTACATTTTTAGTGCGTGTAACAGTGAATGACGGATCTCACATATACTGAAAGTAGACTGAACCCCAGGAGTCCCTCTGATAGTGATGCTTCTGAACATGCAATTATTTACTGACCTTGTATGTTCCACAGCATCAAGTGAGAGTAAAAACAAAATAAAAATAAAACCATCTGAACTTACGGTTGCAAAAAAACATTTTGGTTTTTACTCTGTTGCCTGGCAACAACCTCCTCTGGTGGAAATCAAGTTTTTTGTTTGTTTTTTTTGTTCTTTTTAAACCTTGTTAGCATGTTCCGATGGTGTTATTTATATTCTGAAACACACATCATTTGTGGAATCAGCAGTCAACTCCATGGCTGAGCATTAGGAGCATAAGGAATAGATTCTGTCAACCTGCAGGGACTTTCTGTGTCCTCGTTATTCCAATATTACAACTTGCCGTAGTGTTGTTAGAGTGTTGCTAGAGTGTTTGATCAGAGCTCCATTTGAGCTGGTGTGCTGATCTGCAGTGAGTGGGGACGGGTGCTTGGAGAAAGGCAGGGACTTAATAGATCTGCACATTCTGGGGAAAACAACAATGCAGTTCCATTTCATCTCAAGTCATTTTGTGGAAGGGAGGGATTATTTTCACAGGGGAAAAAAAGCTCTTATAGTTAGTTAATATATAATATATAGCTCTGATACACAGAGAGGAATTTATAGAGGTTTCATCACTGACCAGAGAAACACTTTAATCCTGTAACGCCAAGGGTGTCATGTTTGACACATGAGTTTGTCAGACAATCAGACACATTCATTGTGATCCACAATGAATCCGTAATCCATGCACCAAAAAT
>NW_007577930.1:448892-452561 GCF_000690725.1 Stegastes partitus
CTGCACATAATGCAGACTTCAGAAAGTCATCTCTCCATGTAATCTGTTGGTTTTAAGATGGGAACCCTCCTCAGATTTCTGTCTGTTTATATTATATATTCCTCATATATTGCTTTGTAAATGCATAACTCAGCACATGTAATTCATTACTCTCCAACACTGACGGTGACTCCTCTTTATTGCTCCTATTAATATCAGCCACTAACCAATAAAGCGTCGGTAAACCACACATGATCAGATGGGACAGACCAACACATCAGCACGGCAGCTCTAACACAACACACAGACAACCATGGCAACCCGCTGCACACACAGTTAACCATTATAAACTAACGCCTCCCAGCAACGGCATCATTACATACCTGCTTCCAATCAGAGCTGCAGTCTGTAATGTCAGCATCACAACAGGCCGCTGCTCAGCCGTCCTCTGTGGATCTGAGGGAATGCAGGAGTTATTGCAAGGGAATGTTAAATTCAGAATAAAAGGTCCCACTGTAAAAAAAAATAAAAATTGATGACTCACAACTGAGCGATTCAAAGTAATTTCAAAGAATGTGTTATTCTTGTAACAATACTGGGATGAGATGATTGTCCGTTTAACTCTCTCAGTCGTATTTGTGATCCAGTGTTTTCTGCTGTTGCTAAGGACACTATCTATCTGACGTCAAACACTGGTCTCATCTTCCTAAATAATCTTCCCAGACCTCTCATAGGTGCAGCCTGGATAGTTCATCCAGCGAGGGCCTGTTTTTACACTCTGTAGCATCGTCGTTTCATTCACATTCTGTGACGCGTTTACTTACCCCGGCTGGGAGTGATTCAACCTGTTCTCGTACGCGTTGAAAGGAGGCTCTTAAGATGACAGATTTGTGACATGAGGCACGTGCTGCACACGCTAAAGGCACGCTTTCACTTTTTCCCTCATTAGCCATTGTCTGCGGCGGCTGCGTTTCATTTTCGAGACGAAGGTTGAAATTTATATCAGACAAATAGGACCAATATTTGGAGCACATGAGGGATTTCTTTAAGCGATGCCGTGATTTCCAACCCACCAACCAACCATCAGAAAAAGGGTCTGGAGCAGTTTTTTCCATTCTTTCATGGCAAAGTCTTTCCATTGCATTTCTGGGAAGTCATGGAAAAACCGACCTGACAGCAGTGACAGTAAAACGCCTATGACACCTGTGACATTTTCCAGTAGTCCTGGTGTCAGCCAGCACATGTGGCCAATTTGTGGAGGCCAGAACCTGCATAAGAGTTTCAGGGAACATGGAGGGAATTTTTTCATCATGATATCTTTGCAGTTGCTGTGCACATTCCACACTGGATTCACTTTAATTATTGAGTAACAAATAGCAAAAAACAAAGTAGCACGATAATACATATACATTGCAATAAATAGAGTTGGTTCCCTGGAAATGAGCTAATATTTAGCCATATGAAGGATGTGAAATGTCAGTATCTGCTCTGTATTCAAGTTTTTACTGATAAATAAGGTAATTATGGAGAAATTCCCCCAAAACACTGGTGGATTTTGGGTTCTTTGAGCTGAAATACATTATAGATCGTCTTATTAATCTGTAAATGTTAATTTAATGCTTGGTTAAGCTGCATTCTTAGCTGTAGTTTTCAGCTTTAATGGAAATTTCTTAGTTTATGTTAAAATGATATGATGAACAGATGCTGCGCTACAAAACTTAGACAGCTTGTAAAACACACATAGAAGTTCAAAAGACAAGCAAATTCAGAAACAATCTTCATCTGACATCTTTGAAAAGTTAGAGACAATGCAACCAAGGTTCTTTTTTGTTCTAAGTGCTTCATCTGTTTTGTCAAATTGGTGAAGCTGTTTTATTTTTTTTTTTTTTACTATTTTTGCTTTTATTTTTTGTCGTTGCACATTTTTGGAGTTTCAGTCCAATTTAATTTTGATTTAGTGCCATTTCATAACTTAAATCATCTTTAGGCATAGTAACGACATAGTAAGTTGCAGTGCTCTGAACTCACAGATGCACCATGATTCTGTGTTTAAATGTACATAATAGTCAGTGATCAGGTAGCCCAACGTCTCAGATGTCACCCAACATGTGTTTCCCAGCTCACACAGATAATGGAGGTACGTCAAAGCGGCTTTTTCGAAAGTATTTACAGGCAGATTTACAGGTCCTGTAATGAGCACAATTAAAATTTATGTTCCTAAAAGCAGTATGGAACATGCTCAAGAGGAGGGATGCAGTTGCACAGCAGCGTAGGCTAGTTGGTGTTTTTAAGTAAACAGCGGTTTTCCAGCGGTTTTCCTTGCTGTAAATGGAGCAGCTTTCCAGTGATTTGTGGTAGAAAGGTGGAAGAAACAGTAAAAAAGTGGTTTTTAGCTGCAGCCATGATAAATTGAGAGTAAAAAACTGCTTGAAAAGAATGAAAAGAAGATTTTTCTGTGCACAAAAGGCCTTTTCTCGCCAAGACGGTTGTCTTATAAGTGTGCTCAGTTGTACACAGTATGAGTCATTTTGAAAGTTTTCCATATAGCAGATAATTCATTGTTCACACTGGTCTGACATTCTGCATGTTTGTACCTGGGTTTCTAGGTCAGCAGATGTACCTCATAAATAATAAACTTTTTGTGTAGTTTCCCTCACGTGGCAAGCTCAGGTCAGTCTGCATTGGTTTCCAAATAACAACCTAAATAGTTGCGTTGTAGAAAATTCAACACTGTGTAATTTTATGGCAGTCTGGTTGGAAAAAAAAAGCACTTGTAAGTTTGCTCAGATTGATCTATCAATCAGGCTGTCTGCAGAGAGTTCTGCTTGTTGTTCTGGCTGATAAGTGCAGGCGGGGAGGGGGAATGAGTCTGGGTCTGGATCCCTCCTCATCTCAGGAATGCGTGCAGGTTCCTCTCCAAAAGTGCTGACGTCAGGAGTGGCCTTGGATTAAAAACAGCCAGTTTATAATAAAAACGGCGAACAGATAGGCTGTGTTATACAGCTGCACTCTTTAAATGATGACAGGCTCCTCGACTGTATTTCACTGAGACACTGTGTGATGAGATAATTCATTTGTGGACTTGAACAGTGGCTTTAAATATCAGTGTGTTTTATCAGTTTGATTTGTGGATAGAAGTGGATAATTGTTTGAAACCAGTGATTCAACGTCCACTGAGTTTTTTTTTTCCTCTCTTCTTCCACCCCATGAAAACGTGTCATTTCCTTCTTCTGTTTTATGTCATGTTGCCTTTTCCAAAATTCCACAGAACCCCAGAGATTAACATTTTTCTCCTGAAAGGAAAACACCGATGATCGTCTTTATTTTTCCTATTGTCAACCAAATGGAAACAATAAATTGAACCTGATAACATGTTTTGTGTATTTTTTTAATCTAAAGCCTGATGTTTATAGTTTATTCCTCTGTGCCACAGTAAAACTGTTAAATCATAAAAGCAGGAAGTGAAGTGCTCGGGCCGGAGTGCTTGAGTGGGAAGTTGGAGAGCATTAAGGAGACTTTTGACTAGATTTGTGGATAGTAAAAAAAAAACACTTTTATGTTTAATTGCCAACTGCCTGTATGCAGAATAGGTCTCTAAGAACGAACAGTTAGGTCTCTGGGTTTTGCAACAAAAAAACAGAACCTTCTAGAAAAGACAAAGAACCAACCGTCCTCCATCCATCCATCCAT
>NW_007577930.1:454018-531637 GCF_000690725.1 Stegastes partitus
GAGCAAACAAACTGTCATCAGAAAGCGGTGATATAGGCTCCGTTACACACGGCTCTAATAAACAAAGTAGAAGAAGAAACCAGAAACATAGCAGTTGTATTTAAGTTGATACAAAACCTCAAGTAAGAAGACGAAACAAACAAAACTTGAAGCAACTGCAATAGAGAACTGCTTTCAATCAAGCAAGGTGTAATTGTTCCTTCATGTCAGCTGATATTAGTTTTGTTTCATGCTGTCTGTAGATGTGTTGCGGCCCCTGGTGTTTGTGCCGTTTAGGTTATTTGGTGGACTTGAGTGGGTAGATGGCCTGTGTAGGCTAAAGACCATCCTCCAGATCCCACCAAGCAGACATCAGGGATGATTGTCCTGGAGCTCCAGACCTGCTCTCAGCCTTTGTTCTCTCCGCCTCCCATCACCCTTGACTGGTCCACAACCCTGGTCTCTCCTCCAAGACCTCAGCAGTCACCACCACCAGGTTATAATCCCGCAACCAAACTCTCAGTCAGGGCGGCTGGGATTTAACGTGAACAGTTCACCTCGGTGCCTCTTGTTCTGTGTCTTTGTGTTTTGAGTGTCAACTCGTAGCTTCTGTTGGCAGCTGCTGACTTAATGTGGAGGTTTCTCACGTCTTGGTGACAACTGTAGCTCCAGTTAGCAGCTGCACACCTCGGCTGAGAAGTTACACATGTCTTGTGTTTTTTTTGTGTGTGTCATGTGTTCTGAGGCACTTGCTGATTTAGTTCCTTTTCTTAGGTGTGGGTGTTGCGAAGTTTGGTTTTATTTTTCACTGATTTTAGCAACATCCACTCGTTTTGTTTTTTTTGTATTATCACCGTTTGTGTTCATTTATGTTAAATTTCTTTACCTCCACCAATAACAACTGGTTCTTTGTTAGCTGACCCTCAGAGGCTGGATCGTAACAAGATGAATACAATAAAAGAAGCAAAAAACAGCTGATGTCAGATAAACGTTATCTGTGTTTCCATCGGGCTGCAAGGTGGCGCAGTTGGTAGCACTGTTGCCTCGCAGCAAGACGGTCGCCGGTTCGCAAATCTTTGCAGTTTGCATGTTCTCCCCGTGCAGCGTGGGTTCTCTCTGGGTTCTCCAGCTTCCTCCCACAAGGTCCAAAAACATGCTGAGGTTAATTGGTGATTCTAAATTGTCTGTAGGTGTGAATGTGAGTGTGCTTGGTTGTCTGTCTCTAAGTGTAGCCCTGTGATAGACTGGTGACCTGTCCAGGGTGTCCCCTTCCTTCACCCTAAGTCAGCTGGGATAGACTCCAGCCCCCCATGACCCTAGTGAGGATTAAGTGGTGTATAGATAATGGATGGGTGGATGGATGTGTTTCCATCTGCCATTATGTCCCTTTTTTGTAAAGTCAAAAAAACACTTCAAGCAAGTATTTTTTCAAGTGTCACTATTTCTATTTGTTTTTTCTAATGTGCTACTCAAAAATGCAGATAAAAACAAGTCACAGAAACCAAAAAAAGGCCCATAAATGAGATTTAGGAATTCAAATGATTTATTCTTTCACAATATGTCAATGTTTTTCATTCAGTGTTCTGTTCCAAAAATGACTAACTGGGCCTTTAAGTTCCTCTCTCCTGTCTACACACGAGACAGCTCACATGGAACAATGTCATTTTTGATTAAATAGCTTATTAACATTTACTTTGCGTCATTCTGAATGTTTCGGTGTATTTGCTGAAGCGTTCCATCACTGAGTTTGCTTCTGTTCGAGCGAGATTCGAGCACAGTAGCACTTCTTCCACTGTGACCAGCATATTGTAGCATTTTATTCAATGGGCCAATGATGTCATTTTTGAGAAGTGAGGAGCCAAGGAGCCCCACCCGCTTAGCAAACACACACACACACACACACACACACACACACACACACACACACACGGAGCTGTTATTAAAGTAAACAGCTTTATACGCACACTGTACCGACCTCAACCCTGCGCCACAGAAGCACCTGTTGAGGAGCACTTGCAGGTCCACACAGGTGAGTAAACCAAACACACACATGTGGGCCCCCTGAGGGAAGACACTGTACATAAAGGAGTGATTTAAGCAAACTTTGGGCTCTGTTTTCTTTTAATCCTTCGTGTCAGCTCATGTGGAGAGAAAAGTGGATTGACAGGCCCACCTTTCTGTGCTTTTGCACGACAAATGAATTGAAGTTGTCAGGCCAGAGTCTGTCGGCCAAAAAGTTATGAAATACAGTCATTATGAGCCTATATGTTTTCACTCATGAGGTCAGTTTGGAAAGCAAACAGACGATGTGCAGTGCATTGAGCAGTCGCAGTTATCCAAGCTTGTGCACAAGAGGAATGAATAAGTAGAGGGTTAATGATGCCTGCTACAGTGAAGAGAAATACTTAGTGTACTGAGACTGAATCAACATTTGAACTTCTTCAATCAAGAAAGCAGACAGCCAGTGCCTGCCCCCACTGTGCAGGCTCCTTACATTACATAAGTCGGGGCCTGAAAACACATCTGGAAGTCAACCCGTCCAAGATCAGGCCTCAGAGTGTCCATGGCAAAAGGCCTCACAAATGGACCACACGTTGTACATCAATTTGGTCTGAACATATTCTTTTTCAATCTTGCAGGCCACACTTCATATGTCATTGCTTTCTGCATTTGATTTCTGTCCTGGCCAGCTGCTCTGCTTAGCATCAAATGAACAAAACCTCATCTACAGACACAGAGCTGCTGACGACTGTTATTAAGACTGTAATATTGCGTCAGGTGTTCCAGCACTTATGCATTCAATATTACAGGCAAAAAGTTGAAAGAGTGAAATCAAGATTTTTAAGAGATACTCATAAATACGCAATACTGTCGGTTTCATCAAGTCATTAGAAGGACGGCTTTGTGTCATTCAGATATGGGTGGCTGTTAATGTTCTTCCTGGCAGTTCTCTCATTTTCCAGCTATTTCTATTTTAAAAAAAATCAAAACAGTTCCCTCTTAAAACGATATTTACTCTTAGAGGCTTGCAGCTTGTGTGTGTCAGTTCATATAAAACAAGTAACAGTTCACAGACGTAGCGAGGCTGGTTTCAGCTGCCAAGTAATCAGAGGTAATTGTCACAGGTGCAGATAGCGATCAGAGGAATTCGGAGACCAGGTTAACCTCTTGAACTTTGTCATTTCCTTCCAATCATTCCCAAACAATACGTCCAGGTTGCTTAATGCTGCTTGAAGAGGTCACTGCCATTGAAAAGTATAATATTGCCATGAGGGCTGCAATAAAGTAGGTGCCACGTGTCAAACCGATGTCCGCATGAAGACCTGGATCCAAGGTTTCCCAACAGAATGCTACCCAGAGATCCACGCTACCTCCACCAGCTTCTTCTCACAGTGCATCTGGGTAAGATGTGATATCAAAGAAGATGGGACTCCTTGGTCCAATGCAATCCTCTTCATTGCTCCTGGATCCAGTACTGATGCTTGTGTGCCCATTTGTGGTAGCTGTGTATCATGTGGCTCTAATCGCAAGGTTGGTGGTTAAATCCCCCGCCCTCCACAGTCAAAGTGTCATCGGGCAAGGCAGTGAATGGCTCTGTCCCCATTGGTGTATGAAGGCGTGTGCAGATCATTTACCATTCCAGGTGTTTTCAGTGGCTATGGGGGGTTTGCATGTGCACCCTGACTGGTATGTGGCTACACATCTCCATACATAGCAGGGTGTGATGCCTTTTCTTTAGATGCATTTCTTTTTTAACAATCTTTAGCTATTTTTGCAACTGCTAAAACAGCAGCCCTTCTTCATGTTTTGCACCAGATGCCCTTTGTTGCCCTTCTGCATGGTCATGTTGGTGCCAAACACACTGTAACTAATTCACAGTTTGTCCCTTCTTTGACCACTGTGGCGCTCACCACTGCCGACCAGAAGTACCCCAAAAACCTCCTTCACCATCCTCTAACCCAGTCGTCCAGCAATCCAATGCAGTGACTATGTGAAGTGACTTTTTCTTAATATATCCCAGATATAGACCATAATGTCACCCATGGTTTGTGGACTACTATTTTGAAGTTTAAGTTTGGATCTTGGTCTTTTGAAACTGGACATAACAGATGATGGGTGGATCTGACTGAGAACTCACAATGACCAATCAGTACAGTAGCAACCATTCAATCACAAGGGAGCCCTGCCCTAAAGCTTAGCCAGCTTCATCATCTATTTTACTCAAAATGGGAACATAATTCATTCATAAAATCATTAATTCATCAACAACATCCATCAATCCATCATCTATACACCGCTTAATCCTCAGTAGGGTCGTGAGGGGCTGGAGTCTATCCCAGCAGTCTATCACAGGGCTACACTCAAGCACACTCACATTCACACCTACAGACAATTTAGAATCACCAATTAACCTCAACATGTTTCTGGACTGTGTGGGAGGAAGCCGGAGAACCTGGAGAGAACCCACGCTGCACGGGGAGAACATGGAGACTCCACACAGAAAGATCCTGGGTGTTCTAACCGGGACACAAACCGGGGACCTTCTTGCTGCGAGGTGACGATGCTAACCACCAAGCCACCTTCCTCAACAATATGTTGTATTTAAAAAGTCTTGAAACTTGTGATTGAGACCAAAGACTCATTAGGAAAATGTTTATTGAGGTAACAGATTAAATGAGAAGTGGGGACATTTCTCATAGATTTTCTAAGCAATCAGACTTCTTTTTGCAACCAAAGGAGTCGCCCCCTGCTGGCTGTTAGAAAGAATGCAGGTCTAACTGACGCACAGGCTGGTGTTTTGGTGCATGCTATAGCTACACACACGTCTGCACTTAAAAGTTTTAAATTGTCCAAAAAAAATCCATAGAATAATTGAAACTTTAGGTTGGCAGAGATCTTGTGATCACCTCATTAGTACGGCTTCTACTTTGCTGCCTCACATCTTTTCCACTGTCTGAGTAGGACCGAGCCCTGGAGAACAGATCAGGGTTGGCTTTGTTTTCAGGTCTACTAAAACACTGGACACTGGGTGGCCTGGCGGATTAAAGCACTGACTATTCAGGCTACTGTCCGACCTCACAGCACTGTGTGCGTGTTAATCAGGACTTCAAAGGCCTTCACTAAGGGTATGTAATTCCATTCAAGGACACTGAAGCTGTCAAAACTGCTTTACCACAGAAACGGGGTAAAAGAGCCATGTACTGAAGTGAGGCCGTGTTTATGATGTTTGAATGCACAGCGGACTGTGCCTTCTCCCAGCCTTCCTGCTCTGTCCTCTTTTCTTACGCATAAAAGCACAAACACCTGATACAACACACAGAACCTCTCACCCTTACACACATTCCTACAGTTCTTATATTAATTCTGCTTGTGTCTTTCTGCTGAACCTGCAGTGCCTGCTGACGTCTGGCTGCACCGCATGCCGACCTCTGGGTCCAGCAGCGCAGTGGCCTGTCTGTGAACTGAGGGCAGCTTCTGTCTGTGAGCTGAGCCCGACTGGTACTGTACACTGTGGTCCAGACTGAGGGAGTCACGGGGTGAATGTAAACGTTTGCTTCTGCTCTTAATCCCCTAATTAGGCCAAATTGGGTGTATGAGAATCTGATGATGTAGTCTGGCCACAGGAATTTTCATGAGATGAGCACAGTGCAGTAAAACCCAAGAGAGAATATGAACTGAGTGTGGACAAAAACAGAGACACTAGGGGTATTTTTTTTCTTTTATTGAAATTAAACCAGGAGCAGTCTTTAGCCCTGGTTGACAGGAAGTTGCATGAAAGCATTTTGGTCACAAGGGAGAAAAAAAAACCCTCAAAAAACTAACTAAACTTTTCTGACTTGTTAAAAAAAGTCATACACCTCAGAGAGCCACAGCAGCGTTATCATTACACTGCAGTTCTCTTCTGTCAGTCTGACCAAGGTGAGTCCATCATTTATTTCCTTTTTTGCTCTGGCCTTTACCAACTCTTATAGGAAAAAAAACAAAAAACCCTTTAGCTACTACATGCTTCACTATGTTCATCACTTGTCTACAGGAAGTTAATGATGGCACAAACCATTATTTTGGAGTTACCCATACAATCCATTTAGAACTAGAGCTGTGGCACTAATATGGGCGTAATACTAAAAAGAACATTCGTAGAACGTTTGCTGTCCAACAAAGACTTTCTTGCATGTTTGACTCATTTTCCAAGCATGTTCCACCAAATCATTCACCAAAATCCCCCCAACACTTATTTGCAGGGGCACCATGGCTGCATCCTGGGCTTAGCACTGCCTAAGAGGACAGTGATTGGTTTAAAGCAACACAAACAATCAGGACCACTCTTTTCCTATAATATAGTGACAATAGGTGGAGTCAGACTATTCTCCAGGAACAGTAGATCTGGCTATGTGAGAGAACTAGTTGCCCAAATCCCAGACGACGCCAAACAATGTCTAAAAAGTTTGAGTAAATCTAGTTTATACGACCACTTTAACACAAAACTAGACAAATCCCAGTCCTGTTTAGTGCTGTCTCATCCACTCTGTGAGAAAGTCCCAGATGCTTGTGTTTGGTTCAGACTGACCCAAAAGATAAATACATCGAGACCCAAAAGGCGCCTTGGTAACAACTCCAGATTAATACATGCAGTGTGTGTCATAGTGGACGATGCTGCATCCTGGATGTCTGACAACCAGGATTATCACACGCCACTTTGGATGCCATTGTTTGTTGATATTCTTGTTACCTAGTTACTTAGTCCTGGCTCCTCCCTTTCAGTGACATCATGCAGAAACTGAAAGATGTCAAGCTATGACTGTATGATTACCAAACTGAACTTTGTCTCGACGTCTTTCATCACAACAGTTTCTGCCCAGCAGCAGTTCTGACAGGCATGTATCTACAAAAACATCACCAAAATAGCACCATTTATCTGAGTCAGTAAGTGTGAAAGCAGAAACAATTGTTGTAATCTCAACTTTCTGACGGTCCTTGAACTAATCATGTGTGACACATGGTTCCATCAGGAAAATTACCCAAACCGAAGCTTAAAATTGTGAAAAATTGCAAAAGAAAAAATGGAACCATTTAGTAACCAGATAGTGCAAGGCAAAAAAATATTAAACCTAATTCTAGAGTTTTGCACAAAGCAATATGAAAAAAGTTTTAAGAGGTTGTAAAAATATGAATATAGAATCTACAGTATGTAGAACATCCATTTCATTATTAGTAACACCAGTGGACACAATGTTGAATCCAGGTTTTTCCATTTTGTAAAAATAAATTACCAAATAAATTCAACTTTTTTATTTTACCTCTGTTATGCTGCACAGTAGACATTTCTGAGTTCTCTCTCCTACCAGCCGTGGTTGTGCTGTTTCCAGAGAGGTGCAGGACTTTATATTGCAGTAAAACAGGAGCCCACAGTGATTAAAAATGTGGCAGCAGCAAAGAACATTAAAAACTGCTTGGGGTTGAGAGGGTAAATCACTTAATCAGACACAAATATTAATAAAATAAATGTAGGAGGCTGTGTTTACACACACACACAAAGTGCTTACGGCAGTCAGTAGGTCTTCCTTTTTGAAGCCTTCTCTCGAATACTTGCTGGAAAATACTGCTGACACAGCATACATCCCTCCTTTGTGTTGCATGTTAAAGCTTGCTTCAGTCTTTTTTTTCCATTGTTGCTTCTTTTGGCTGTTGGGGGAATTAACCGAATCCAACTGTAGCTGCTTAGGGTGTTTCAACACTTGTTTGGACAAGAGATATGAGGGGGAGATAGAAGATAGAAAGATAGAACAGAATTTTTTTTTTTTTTTTCCAACAACACGTTTTGATTTTACAAACAGAAGAATGAGGACTAACTGGTTGGTTTGGCAAATACACTTCTGGTTAGCTTTCCCTCCTCTGATAAGCACACTTATCAGAGGAGTGTGCCCTTTGTTGAACCAGAGCTTTAGAGCTATGATCTCTATCTAGGAAACCTGCTCCATAGTGCAGGTGGTATATATATGGTGATGTATTCACTTGTTCATAAAAGCGTGAAACTTGGTACATTTGCACAGTTTGAGGGGCCTGAACTTTTTAACAGAAGGAGTCATTGTAAAAACACTTTGTGACAGTCGTAGTTTTTTTTTCTTTTTCTTTTTTTAGTTACTGCTATAACTAAGTAATTTATTTCCTGAACCAAACATGATAACACGGAGATGTCTGTCCATATGGTTTCATGGGGAAGGATTACAGTGACATCACATAGAACATGATAAACTGTTTAGATTTGCAATTAACCCTGCAGTGCTTCATGCAGCCACAACTTGAGAGTTCTAGGATGGACTGACCACAGTGGTGTCCAGCTCATGTATCAGGTCCCGAGCCTGCTGGTACATTTGGTGCCGCCTCTAATTCTTGCCTTCTACAATGTTCTTCTTGGTTCCCTGCACTTTTGAGGTGCTGCACCAGTACATCATTAGTCAGGGAATTTTCTTTATTTGTCTTCTTTTCTTTGTGACCACCTCAAGATGAACTTGATCGGTGTTGATAGGAGAACTGTGAAGTGCTCCGGTGGAAATGATCTCCTTTGGAATGACTTTGGACAGAGGCAAATCTCATGCTTTAGTTAAAAAATGAACTTTTTGTTTACATATCACCTGGCCTACCAGAGGGTTTGAACTTTAAAGCAAATAAATCACAGCTGAAAACACTCCTGAGTCATATGAGAATGAATGACACGCCGTTTGTCTGTGCTGTGCTCCAGACTCTTCCTCTTGACGCATGAAATCAGTGTTTTTTTTCCTTCACTGCTGCACCTGCACTCGGAGCGCAGATGATTTGGCCTCATTGGACCTCTGTTCACCGCCTCAGGTAGCAGTCTTGCCACAGTGATTAAATTGCTCCAGAGTTCAGACCCTTTCCACAGAAGGCTTACATCACTTTGCCTCCTCCTGCTCATCTCGTCATTACGAAGGCTTCAGTCGAGGAAATAAAACCTCAGACAGGCAGAAGCTTATCGCTGAAGGTGACTTCATTCCCGTCTCAATCATGTAATCTCACTGAAGTTAATGCTGCCGCGCTATCAGCACCCCCTTATCTCACCAGGTTGATAAGGAAAGTTGTCTCCTGCAGTCCGGTTTACCTCATATTTCCATCTCTTGCTTCATCCTCCACAGAGCACTCAGCCTAAATAACGTGTCCTGCTCACTCTCACTCCTGCACACTTAAAAAGAGAAACTGTTTATAAAGTGCTGCAGAGAAGGATTAGATTCCCTTCACCGTAATATGTTTCCATGTGCTTGTCCAAGAGCTGGCTACTGTAATATATCACTGCTTTAATGTAACAGTATGCTGGCTGTTGGTTGCTTAAATTCATCGGTTTAGCTTTCATGAGTCTATTTCACTGTAATGTAACGAAATGTGTTTAGATGTGACTTCAGCTCATCATGTCCTGCTGAGTCGTGTCTGTGGAGTTCCAATCAGGGACTCAATAGATTCCTGATAAACCTGGTGGTCTCTTACCCACATTATGTGAAGCAGTCCTGCAACGGTGTGTTCAAGTTAATAATGCATGGATACCATATGAAGCAGGCAGACCATTAAAAGACTCAATCAGGTGTTTCTCCACGGGATGGGTTCATGTGAGTTGTCCTCCGTGTGCCGCGGTGATGTGAATCCCTGTGCACGCAGGACTTGAATAAACATTTATATTACCCCACTCAGCAAAATACATCTTCCAGACTCTCTGAAGAATTTAAAGTATTTCTCTGGAGTGTGACGAAGCACTATAATTTCCAAGAAAGAGCGAGCGGCCGGGGCTCAGAGACATACCAAAGCTTTACAAGCTGGAATTTAGTTTTATGAGAATAATCCCTATATGTGCATGATACGCACAAGGAACCCACCAACAATCCTCTCCAATACAGCTTCCTCCTTCGTCGGAGACAGAATACTCCGTCCTCTGGAAAATTCCACTCAGCCGTCCAAGACCATGTCCTGCGATAAGAAGCGTGTTATTCCTGATGGTGACAGAGAAAATAACAGTTTGTGGTTTTCTTTAAGAGGCTAAAATCCAAAATGGGTTCAAGATTTTGGAAGATGGCGCTGGTTTTGTTGTTGAATGTGACTGACCCGGCTTGACTTTTCAAGTTGTAGACTCAAAACTGACAGACACCATTTGGTCAGGTGTCGTCCTGAGTGTTGCTTTCAGGAACGGTCTGACAGATTGTGAACCCAGACTGTGTTACAGGAAAGTTAGTTTTTTTTTTTTTCAAAAGATGTCAGAAGTCAGGAGATAGAAGACAGACTGTTGTTCCTCAACATCAGCTCAGTCTTATGTAACAGATAGCAGTGGAAAAGGGAGGACACGCTGGGAGCATCACTTTCTAACAAGGGAGTAAAGAATGTAGACAGTCTAGCACTCAAATATATAAATCTGTGAAGGTGATCTGAGTATTTTTAGACACAGAACTCCTGTCAGTTCTATGTGTTTATATATTAGTGCATTCAAAATCTGAGTTCGAGCAGCTGTGATGGATAGTTTAATATCACCAACAGAGCGCATGTACATGAAAGGAGTCGATCCTTGTGATGGACCTCCACCTCGTGCTTTCTCTCAGCTCCACAGCAGTTGCTCTAGCATAACTCACCTCATTGTTTTGCTTTTACTTTCTGCAACTTTGCTGTTTTGGTTCCATCTCTCATAATGATGTTTCCAGCAGCAGCTGTTTTCAGAGAAAATAGTTGAAAACCCCACTGTACACCACCAAACGCAGGACCAAACAGCAGGCAGACGCAGTTAGAAACTAGCTGGTTAGCAGCTATGCATTAAAGAAGTGGCTGTAGGTCTAAGCAAAACGACAGAAAAGTTAAAGTAAAATTAAAATAAATAACGGCAAAACAAACTTTAGGAATGAAAAGTAAATATACATGTTCATCATCAAAATGTTACTCTACACATTAGAGCCTGTTATATCATTGAATTATAGTTACTGATTAATTAAATGGCTTTTTAAAAAGATTATTGTATTTCTTCATTTTATGTGGGCAAGAGTGACTGACAGGAAATGAGGTAAAGAGACATGCAGCAAATGTTCGGCCAGCTAGGAATCAACCTTGGTACCCACTGCTTCGGGCGTATGCACCCAGGTGCTCTAACCAAACTAACCAACTGCTATTGGGCTGCAGTCATTGACTAGTTTTAGATTTGAAGATTTAAGAAAAGCTCAAAGTTTAGGACCCTCGCTGTGAACCACATCATCCGTAGTCTTGAATCCAGCTGAAGTAATTAAACACAATATCACATCTGTCCATGGGCACAACCACAGTTTGCCACTGGAACACCTCTATTTCTATACAAAGTCTCACGTGTCCCTGCACATTTAACCATGACTGCATGACCCCTGGTTTATGACTGTTCCGAATGGGCTGTTTTGCAATGAAAACCAACGATCTGCTGCAGGAAGAACACGCTGTCGACAGCTGGCCGACTATCGGTTAGTCACATGTTAGACAGTACCTGGATCGAATTGGCTTGTAAAGCTCGAAGGCTAGCTAGTTGTAGGTGTGCTCGAGGAATGGCAAAAGTAAGCATCTTCACATCTTAACATTTTAAAACAAGCACATAACTCAATAAAAATGGATTTTTACCACACGGAACCTTCAAACAAATGTGATATAGTTTGTATATCGGTGAGTTTCAAAGGTGCTTGGACTGCACTTTTATCACTTTTGGACAGAGCCAGAGTTTCTCCCTGTTTTCCAGTCTTTATTAGTCTACGCTACAGTAACGTCTGCTGGCCGTAGCTTCATATGTAGGAACATGGACACGACAGTGGGCCAGCAGTAAAGGCAGAGGGAACACCATATAGAGGGCGGTAGCATTAGAAGCGGTAATCGTAGTAGTGGTGCCATAGTAGCAGCTAAGAACTGTTTTATTAGCAGACGGTGACTGGCTGATATCCAGTTTCCAATAAAAAGCTCAGGCTGATGTATCGGGCCGACCTGAGCACAGGCTGTTCTTTGTTGACAGTGGAAGCTCACGGCAGCAGGAGAGATGTGCGATCAGACCCAGCCTGTGATCAATCATGACTCAGCAGTGTAGCATGATAAGCCAAAGCTGTTTGAACAAGCCCTGCATGACAGAGAGATGAGGGAAAGTGTATTCCTGCTCCTCCTATCTGTCTGCATGTCAGTCTCTTTCTACTGACCGGCTGGTCTAATGTGTGTTTGCTGTGTATGTACTGGGATGTCTAAAATTCCTTTTGTCTGATATTGATTTTATCTTTCCAGACTGTTTACTTGTATTTTCAGTGCATCCGTTCACCTGGCTGTCACTGCTTTGTTGGTGTCAGACTGTGTGTTGTGTTGTGTTTTACTGCCCTCTAGTGGACAAACTGCAGAGTGCTTCATGTCATGACTTAAAGAGTCCACTGGAGGTCAGCTTAGAAACATACAAGGAGGACTTGAGCTTCTTAGAGGCAAAGAGAGGTAAGATTGCTTTTACAGCAACTTCGGACAACGAGGAAATACAAACTTCTTTACGTACGATCTGAAGGCCTGCGTAAATAAGCTTTAAAAAGAGCAAACCACAATATCAGATGAATACCACAATGCTTAACTATTACTATGGACTAAAACAATACAAAAAAATACAATTAATTTCAATTAAAACCAGCGACAAATAGAAAAGTCTTAAGCACTCATTTACCAAAACTGAAAGCTGAAGTTACATGAAAGTCTGCTGGAAGTTTCTATAAGTGTCTGTCTGAGAGGCTCGGATGGTTAGATTTTTCATTAACTTTCCAAATTACCAGGTTTACAATTTTAAAGGCAGTTCTTTGACAAACAGTAATTAATAGTAAGTGAATAATTTGAGAACAAACTGAACTATTTTCTACAGTGTACAACGCATCTGAAAACATCAGCACTATAAAATAACACATGGGATTAATAATTAAAGTACTGAAGGAGCCACTGTTTGCCTTGACGACAACTTGGCAGACTGTCATCAGCATGTTAAAAGTACAAGGTTGTCATCTGAAATGGTTGTCAGTTAACAGGAGAGCCATGTCAGAGGTTGGCCAACAGGTTTGAGACCATCAGTGCGTTGTGTTGTGGCAGTGCTGGTGTTTAGCAAAAACTTCTGTTTAACTACCCTACATTCTGACAACAACAGAAAAAATAAAATGATAATAATAATAATAATTAAACCCAGCCAAAAACTGCAGTTCCTCAAATGTCCACTTGACATTGGCTCCAAAAGTGAGTCAGTCCCCATAGACCCCCATGTTAAAATGTCCCACTTTGCAGCAGAAATAAGCATGTTTACAGATTGCTACAACAATGGTTTTAGTCTCTAGAGTAAATTTTTCCGTTCATGACAACTTTATGGATGTTAGCTTTTTATGTAGCTCATCAGTTTAAACTCAATAAAGGATTCAAGTTCTGCATAATCAAAGGCGTGGCTGCATCACAGCACAGCCCACCACCAAGCCTCTGATAAGCGGAGAACCTGAGCCACCACCTGGGCCACAACCACCAGAGAGACTGTGTAAATCCGTTCCGACGATGTCTTTCTCAGACGTAGAGAAGGTGAGCTGACGTGTGATTCCCACCATGACGAATAATTTACTTTTAATAGTTCTTCTCTCAGTTCAAAATGAATATTTTGGTTTCATATCAGTTTAATTTAAGGAAATGTCAGCGTATCCATTAACCAAATTGAAGAAGAGACCAGAGAATGGAGCTTTGAGAAACTCTGCACGTCATTTTTAGACGTCCAGTTGAGCAGTTCCCAATCAACACAAAGAAACTCTGGTTAGAAAAAAAATTAAAAAACCCCACTCAATTGTTGAGTCTTTTCAGGAATATGTTGTAGTTTAACATTTCAAATACAACACTGAGACACAATAATGGTAATGATGCGACTTTGCTTTCTGTGTTTATGTGGATTCAAATGTAATTCAAATTCAAATGTTGGCATTAACACTCATACAAGGCAAACATTAGTCAAAAATAAAACAGTCATGCCAACTACCCAAATGTAACTGTTTTTTTAAGGAATATTTTCTTCGTTAAAAGTTCCTTTTACATTTGTTTGATTAGTTTCACTGGTTTTATTTTGTTTCCTGCCAAAAGTGTTTCCATATTGTGAGCAAATCTTGTTAGTGCCTGTTCTCTGTGGGTCGGGGCATTTTTCACACCACTTTCACATCTTATAGCAGGAAAAACTAGTGCTAACATTACTATAAAGGCTCAGCTTCCAAGCAGCTGTTAGCTACAAGTACAGATCTTCTTCTAGACATGATGCCCATCAACATGTTGATAGTGTGACCCATAAGTACTCAGGATTCATCATACATTATTATTTGAATAGAAAGTGAGTACTTGGGACAGTACAGTACATCCACACATACACAATGTAGAAATTCATTTTCAGTAAAGTGAAATCACAGACAACTGTCACCTCCCATAAAGGCACTGTACTGTGCTCTGCTGCCCCACAAACCCCCAGAGTGCGGTGAGGTCTATGAACTGTAGGGTATGGTAGCTACAGGAAGCCCATTTAGGCGACGTGCAAAGAACACCAGCTTTGTCAGAGTGTTGGTTTTTGTTGGCAAGCATTGTAATGAGTTCATCATTCATATTCAAATACTCATACGTGTGTGCATGACATTTTTTTATTATTGTTTAATAAACGATAATGACATTTGATTTGTTTTTATTCATTTTATTTGTATAGTGCCACAACATGAGTCATTTCAGGGCATCTTGCAATTTTCAGTTATAGTGAGACACCCAACAAATCCAAATGATCCCCTCTTAGCAGTACTTTGGTGACAGGAAGAAAAACTCGTGATTGGCAGGGAGAAACCTCCAACAGACCCAGACTCAGAGCGGGAAGCCATCTGCCTCGACCGGTTTGGGTGATGGTGAACGGCAGAAAGAAGACGAGAGCAGAGACAAACAGACAAATAACATGTAAGATCAAACACAGTCTCAAAATGCAGTTGGGAAGAAGGTGGTTGGGTCCAAAACATCAAAATATAAGACAAAATGTCAACAGGCTCGTGTTCCAACCCATGAGTAGTCATTACTGGATTATTACACGATTACGTGTAGTACTCTGTATTCGTGGGTTGGACAACACCCAATGTCAAACTCAGCTTTCATTTTCATCTTATCTACAAAGCTATAAAGTTTAGTGACAGCATCTTGCATGGTTTTCACACTATCATGTTGACAGAATCTGTCCACAGACATCCAAACAAGGAGGCAGACAGACTCATAAACACCTGCAAAAACACCCAAAACCACATTTGTGGTAGTTCCTTCTTCAGTTGTGTCACCAGGACTACAGTTTGCCATAACGACACAAACACACACACACACACACACACACACACACAGAGGGAGAGAGAGAGAGAGCGAGAGAGACTCACAAGGTGAAAACAAATCAGCCGTGATGCTGCGCCTGGTAATAATTGTTTCTGTCGTATTCCGTGTGTTTCAAACTAAAAGCATTACAAATACACTTTCATGGTTGTGTTTTATGTCCTAGGTTAAAATCCAGAAGCAAATGAGCCTCTCTGTGGCACATTGTTCTTGACATTTCAGAATAATGTCAACCTTTGCCATCTTTTCCATGCACCACCTACAATACAAGTCACACATTGTTCTTGTACAGAAGAACACACTGCAACCAGGAGGTAAATCACTTACTGCTCACCAGATGAATTTCCAAAGAAGAAACTAACAGAGAAACTCTGTCCCAAAGATAATCGTTTACAAGGTCAAATGCAAAAGCTCTTATAGTAGAATCACTTGTGTTGTACTGACACACAAGAGACACAAAGAGAATATTTAAAAATGTGAAGACATAAGAACACATCTGGACAGCCGCATTATGCAACCCCATCCCGCCTCTGGTAGAATGAAACACTGTTCACAGCACAGTTGGATCTTTTCCTTCCTCTTCTGCCCCAGATGTCCGTTGCAGAGGAGAGCTGTGCATCCCTCTTATCAGTCATTAACTGATAAAAACTCCGCACAGCAGTCGGCACACAATAACATCACCCTGTCACCGAGGCACAGAGGGACACAATACTGCTGTTGACAAGGAAGTCAGTGCTCATAATTCACCACAACACTCAGCCTGACTCAGAGGTGCCGTGTGGATTTGGAAAGACTTAACACCCTCCACGGATATTCCAGTGAAAGCCCCTTCATTTTCCAGTTCTATTTAGCATGAACCACTGACAATAAGCGTTAGGCGTGCCAGTAAGTCTGATCAGGTAGTTTTTATCTGGAATATCAGATCTGAATATTTGACATCTGACACATTTATCTGTGAACATATTACAGGTGCACAATGCATACTCACACTAGACTAAGCCTGCATTAAAATTTGTAGAACATTCTTTCTTTTGGACCATTAAGAAGTTCTTTAGGAAAACATAACTTGCATCCTATTTTTTTCCAATTAGATTTTGTATAACTGTGGAGTACTTTATATGGAAAGTGTGTTTGGGAAAGGTTTAGACAGTCTGTCTTCATCTCCAGTGAGGGCAAAATAATAGGTGCACCTTTCTGTCAACAGCACTACTTAGCAGTTATGGTTAACCTGCAAATTGTTGCTGAGAGAAATGCAAAATGACTCTTGCTGCTCTGTGTGAGAGACTTTTTAAATGTTTGCTTTTCCATGTGTGCGTCGACATGTTCAGTGCTGCAACTAACTAATGATGCCCCCATCCATAGGATACAAGGCGTAGCTGAATGGTTTGATGAAAACTATGTGAATCACATGCTACAACCTAAACAGCAACAGATCTCAATCCAGTTGAACACTTCTGAGAGATTTTGGACTGACATGTTAGCACCAATCATCGCCACCATCATCAGAATATCTAATGAGAGAATATGTTTTGGATGAATCATGATAATTCCTCCAGTACAATTCCAAAGACTTGGAGAAACAATGTCAAGGACAACTGAAGCTGTTCTGGTGGAAGCAATTTTCTTAAATTTGTCACCTGTCTGTATGTTGCCCAATAGGTTTTAACCTTGTAATTGAGATTTTAGATGGTAAATGATAGTCGTAGTCAATCAATCAATCAGACTTTATTTACATTTAATCTAAATATGATTATATTTATATATTTAGCAATTTTCATACAAATAAAATGTAACACAAAGTGCTTTACAAATGAAAAACAAATAAGAATCAGGTGCAATGAGCATGGGCGAGCACCAAGTTGTGCTGACCCCCACCACCATAGACTGGTGGTTTGGACGTAGAACATCACCTCATGGGCAAAGAAAGAGCCAGAGCTGGTGCCGGAAGTGGACCACTACCAGCTAGGTATAGTTGGGGTCACTTCCATGCACAGCAAAAGCTCTGGAACCAAACTCCTGGAGAAGGGCTGGGTTCTCTCCCTTTCTGGAGCTGCCCAGGGTTAGTGGCACCAGGCAGGTGTGGAGACACTCACAAGCCCCTGGCTGAGTGCCGGGGTGTTGGAATTTTCCTTGGTGAACAAGATGGTCACCTCTTTGCAATTACATGTCGCGGAGGGGAAAACTCTTTCTGTTGACTGTGTTTATGCACCAAACGATGCGTAAGCCGTCCGGCTAAGGAAGGAGGCCTTCCGGGCTAGATTGGCCCAGGGTTCTCTGGAAGCGGCAGACATGCTGTAGCTTGCTGCAGCAGTTGCTGAAGCAAAAACTCAGGAGTGGGAGGAATTCAGGCTGACTATATAGAAGGACTTTTGGTCAGTCTCAGGGAAATTCTGGAAAACCGTTCATTGCCTAGAAAGCGCATGCCATCTGCTAAGGAGGCAGAGTCTGAAGACTAGGGAGAGCCTCACCCATATCCATGGCAGAGGTTGCTAAGGTAGCCAAAAAGCTTCTCAGTAACAAGGCGCCATGTATGGACGAGACTCACTCTAAGATGCTGATGGCTCTGGACACTGTTGGGCTGTCTTGGCTGATGTGCCCCTTCATTGTTGAGTGGAGGTCTAAGACAGCGCCTGTGGAGTGGCAGACCAGGGTGGTGGTCCCCATATTCAAAAAGGGGGACTGGAAAGTATGCTCGACTTACCATGGTGTCACGCTTCTCAGATTCCCCAGGAAAGTTTACTTCAGGGAGCTGGAAAGGAGGCTCTGATGAATGTAAAGCCTTGGATCAAGGAGGAGCAATGAGGATCCTGAACTGTCCATGGAACACTGGAGCAGCTCTCCATTGTTGCAGAGTTGCTGAGAGGGTCATAGGGGTTCGACCAGATAGTCCACATATGTATGTTGCAATTGGAGAAGGCCATTGATCATGTCCCTTGAGGGGCTCTGTGGGGGTTACTGAAGGAGTATAGGATACTGAGACCGCCGCTGTGAGCCGTCTGGTACAGTGGGTTCTGGACTGGGTTGCCTCTTGTCTTTAGTCCTGTTTGTGGTAGTCATGGACAGGATCTCAAGGCACAGCTCAGGTGAGTAGGAAGTCCGTTTTAGGAACCTCAGAGTGGCATCTTTGCTGTTTGCAGATGATGTGATTCTGTTGGTTTCATCCGAGGCCATGGTTATCTGCTGGAAACTGGTGATTGTTCCCTCTGGGTTGGGGGTGAGCTGCTCCCTTAACCAAGGAGTTAAAGCATTTCAGGATCTTGTTCACAAATGACAGGAAAGTGGAGTGTGAGATAGACAGATGGATTGGTGCTGTACTGGCAGTTTACTGAACTGTCATAGTGAAGAGGGAGCTTAGCCACAAGATAAAGCCTTTGATTTACCAATCCATCTACATTCAAACCTTCACCTATGTGAGTAGAGTTGGGTTGCTGCTACTTAGTGTCGAAAGTAGCCAATCGAGGTGGTTCGGGCATCTGATTATTATTCCTTCTTTGGGACTTCCTCTGCAGGTTTTCCTGGCATATCTTACTGGAAAGAGACCCTGGGGATCTCATCTGGCCTGCAAATGCCTTGGGGTCCCCCAGGAGGATCTGGAAAATGTTGCTAGGGAGAGTGATGTCTGGAATAACCTGCTAAGTATGCTACCCAACTCCAGATAGGCGGAAGAAAATGGATGGATGAATAGATTTTTACAACTGTGTCACATACAGGAGTCCTCCACAGGAACTAGAAACTCATGTTGATAAGTGAATTAGTAGTGGTCCCTTGAAACTGAAATAAATGCCTGAGCAGCCACTGGTGGCTACTTCACCAATATACTATCCAAATTACTTTTTTTTTTTTTTTTTTTTAAATGATCTGAGCAGGCGGCAGTGAAATTATGCAGCAGGGAGTTGGTTACGAAACTGAAATGGGATCAGCAGCATTTCTAAAATGCTATATATTACGCATCCTAGAGTAGTGTGGACACAAGGAATAAATGTAGCTGAAGATATGCTTTTAAAACCAAAACTTATCAATGTGGATGTAGTCTCAGACTGCAGTATAAAGTCAACCCTGGTATATACTGTGACACACTAGTCCAAAGAAATAAGACTGGAGATCTGCAGAAAAGACCAGATGTGAAACCTCAGTTTGTCCTTTAGGGAGTGATGGAAAACATCTATGTCATCCATCATCATGTAAATAGTGAGCATGAAAGATTCAGTGTTGCATTTTCAGTGTTTCCAGCCATAAAAGTCTGTACTTTGTGTACAGTGTGTATGTTTGCACTGTTTTGTCCCATTGTTTTCTTCTTAATCTGGTATTTTTTCAGTAACAGGAGTCAGACTTGCAGTGCTCCCTGGGTAGTAAAACCTTAAGTGACCCTATGGAAGAGACTAAATTCATGATTACGATGTGATTGTGTAAACAGCTCTGTCTCTGAAACCTGGTTTATGTGCCTTTTTGTTTTGTTTTTTTTGAGCAACGTACTTAGCCTGACTCTTTTGTTAACAGAACAAAAGACTTTATAGGAGCCTCTCCTCTTGAAAGGATTTGTATAAGCTGGCTTTATCATAATGTGCTGGTTACTTACCTGTTAAGAGTCAGAAAAGCTGGCTCTACCACAAAACTGGTTAAAGCAACATCGTATTTTCTGTTAAATAATGCTCTTTGTTGCAAATACCGAGCAGTACCGTTTCCTGTTCCTCTGAAGTTGAATGTTAGTTTGATGAGCGTATTTCTTTCTAAAATTTCCACTCCTCAAAGTAACATAAAACCTTTCTGTATAGCGATTCAAATGTGTCCATATAATCTGCTGTCCACTGTGCATCCTGTCAGCTCTCTTTCTAGTTTGTGGCTGCACCATGTTGGTATTTTACCTGCTGAATGTGAAATTTGAGCATGTGAGCTGTAGCTACGTTTCGAACATGCTTAATCATTGTGAACGTGTGGAAATAATGTTTGGATCTCTGTTTGAAAGCGTCCCAGCAGACTGCATGCAAATCCACGCAGGTTTAAATTGTGCCACTTTAATGTTTAGCTAGTTTATCTCTCTGGCGTCGCTGTCGTTAATCATGTGGGTCAAAATGTAACCAGGTTCCATCTTTGTCCCGTCAGCATCACGCATTGGAAAAGCAGGCACATTTTCGATGACTCTCTTCACAGTTTTAGTGAAGTGCAGACGGCACAGCAGTAAGGCTCAGCCAGCAAACAATAAAAGAGTCGGATGGATGGGAGCTTCGTTACAGTGCCAGACACAAACTGTTTAGCGAAGCATGCCTCCAGCTATTCTGCTCTCTTTCAAACAGAAGGCTGAGATGACTCATTTGTTTTTAGTTTGCTCAAAGTGTTTTATACAAATTCCAGCACATCCACTGAGGTAGAAAATTACACATTAATGTTCTTTTATGCAAAAAGGTCTCATGTTTTTTAAAAGACATTATTATTATTTTGTCAGGGGGCATCAAAGTCTTTTATCAGCTGCCTGACCTGAGGTGCAAACACTCAACCTGCACAGCACAAGAAGATGCTTTGGTTCGCTCTGACTCGTTATTTGGTGCAGTTTTTATTTATTCCAGAGACGCCAGAGCTCAAACTTTGAGAAAACAGACTCCATCCCACAAACACAGCAGTGCAAGCAAACTACTGCAGCTATAAATCAAAAAAAAAAAGTGGAAACAATATATCCTTTTGAATTTGGATGATGAGTAGAGGCTTGGGAGGAGTGACAAGCTGCTTCCCAGTCTCTCTTCCATGCTCCTGATGTTTCCAACCCCTAATCTTGACTGCAGATGCAAATAGTCTAAAAAACGTCCCCACCAAACATTTGCATTTTAAACAAATAGATAAAGGTCATTTTGAAAAGCTGCCTCCTCATGACTGCAGTGTGAGGTGGCATGTTCCATGTGTCCCTGCCCTCCTGACGGCGTGGTTAAAGCTCCCATCGTGGCACGCCAGTCAGTATGGTGCTGCACACTGGGATTTAGCTACAGTAGGCAAATACAGCAGAGGGAGAACAGAGAGGCCTGTGTGTGTGTGTGTGTAAGTGTGTGTGTGTGTGTGTCGCATTGCTCAGCAGCATCATGGACACAGGTAAGAGCCACTCATTCATTTACAGGCTGCTCCTGTTACTCTATTATAAATGCATGTTATAGCAAATATATATTGCAAAAATGTGTGTTTTAATAATTTATTTTTAAACTTTTTTATTTCATGATGGCATATTTTTATTTTGGAGACTGCATGGAAAGAAATTTAGTGGTATTCTCTTTATTTATATGACAATTCAGTTTGTATTTTGGCAGTTATTTGATGTGCCAATTAAAAATGGTTCTTTTGCTCATAGAAATTTCTTTTAAGAAATCAGTCAGTTTAGTGTTAATGTTGCAGGAACTTTACCAGCAAAGGCAAACATGTCCAAACATGTTTACTGTATACTCTAATATACATCTGTGTTTGGTATGCATGTAAATTCATGTAATTGAAAGCATATGTTTGGATATGGAATAACGCCTTCCACAGTCATATTTTCTTGTGTGGCAAAGGAGCAAAAGGTGCAAAAGCTAATTTAAAAAAATCGAATCCTGAGAAGATTTAATGTTTTCAAGAATCTGACTGCTGTGCAAAGTTGGGGCTTATCTTAAAGATCCATTCAAAAAGCTGGGGTCTTTTACATACGGTTTTTTGCATGCAATTCCCGTTTGCATAATAAAGTTTGCATTTTCATTGAGTTTATATTTCTGCTTCCCAGGAATGTCCCCAAATCACACCAGCACACATTTTTAAAGAGCAGTGTAATGTTAAATAAGCTTGCTGCTCTAATGCATGTGTTTCTGTTTATTTGCAGAAATCTTTTGTAATATTGTATTTCTGACATCATCCGACCTCCTCCAGTGTTTTCTTACTGTGAGGTTTCAGCAAGTGTTTGTAGTTAATTGCCTCTTTTTAGTCCATTTGCATTGACCAAACCAAAGGCAATTTCCATGACATTTACACACCAATCCCAAAGAGTCATTCACCTATATGCATAAAACTGTGAAATATTCAAATGAACACACATTTGTGGGGATGGATGAAAATTTGTATGAAGTTGTGTTACAAGTCAAACTGTTTCTGGATTTCTTTCAAATGTGTTCAACGCTGTTTCTTTCTCCTGATCTGTCCAGAATATTCCAAGAGAGTGTACCAGGGCGTCCGAGTCAAGCACACAGTCAAAGACCTGCTGGCGGAGAAACGATCCCGACAGACAAATGGGCCGAGATACAGCGTAAGCACAACCTCCTCTAAACCGTCCGGCTTTTGTCCCGTCCTGTCTCTCCCCACTTCATTTTTCTCCCAAACCAAACAGCGCAGCCACAGTTGACATTCTGTTGGTGGCACAATTAAGAGGTCGTCTTTTAAAAATCTCCTCCCCTTGTTTACATTTTGGCTTGTTTTGTGCACTAACGATCCATGGTTGATCCATTGACCACCTGTACCTCACCCCTCCCCTCCGTCTCTGCTCCCCTCGAGCACTCGCAAAGCCAATCTGTAAATAGCTGAGCACAGTGTGTAGAGAGAGACACACAAAGCAAAGAGTCCCATCCTGACCTCACAAAAGAACGCTGACACAATGCTCGCAATGGCAATGGTCATGATCTCCCAAAAACTCCCCCCGAGGTGGAGGTGGAGACGGGGGTGGGGTGGGAGGATTGAGGTGGACAGGTAGCATAGAGAGACAGAAAAAAGGCCGTGCAGGAGGCTGCCTATGCAAAGTTTAAACCATGCACACCTGCCAGCTGACATTGTCCTCTGCTGTGAACAGGCCACAGACAAACCTCCTATTGTTGTCTCAGATAGACACACTGTCTCACACACACACAGTCAGAGAAATCAAGCTTTAGACGTCTGCATGCACAAGCAAGACTGGCTTTTCATTTTTCACAAACCGCCTGTCAAAAGGCTTTCACGGGACAGTATTCACTGTTTGTTTTGTTGTTTAGTGTCGGCATGTCCACTCTATAGATATGCAGACTGCTGACGACTCAGGTAATCAGGGGATTATGTTAGAGACAACAAGGGGAGATACCATCAGATGCAACAAAGAGACAAGTCCAAGAATATGTCTGCTCCAGTGCAATGCTTCACATGAAATTCCATGTTCAGGATTTATGTACAGTTCTAACCGGGATGCAGAGGGAGTTCTCATCGGGAGGGCAGTAAAATGACCATAATTCTTGGCTGTGCTGGTGCTGATTGAGGCTTTTTTTAAAGACATGTGTTTAAGGAGGCCCTGAAAGATGAAACATACAGATGGGTGATAAATTAAAGGAAAAACCAACATACGGTGTCTTAGTAAGGTGTTGGACCACCATGTGCCTACAGAACACCTTCAGTGCTCCTTTGCATTGGTTATCCAAGTGTCTAGAACTGTGCTGGAGGGAGGACCACCATTCTTCCAAAAGATGTTCCCTCATTTTGTGTTTTGATAACGGTGGTGAAGAGCTCTGTCTAACAAATGGGTTCCACATCTCTCAGAAGTGTTCAGTTGGGTTGCGATCTGGTGACCAAAGGCCGTAGAATATCTTCACATTGTCTTCATCAACCATTCAGTCACCTCTTGCGCCCGATGGATGGAGGTGTGATCATCCTGGAAGAGACCACTCCCATCAGAATAGAAATGTTTTATCACAACTTTGTTCTGATTTGCAGTAGCTCTTGTCTCTAATGGACAAGTGGATCCAAACCATGCCATCAAAATGTCCCCCATAGCATAATACAACCACCAGAATCAATATTGTGCATTTAAAACTGGTTAAGTTTGGTTTTTGGGACTACAGGCTACACGATTACTCTAAAAGCATCTACAAACAAACACAGCGTAACAGAGCGAGGGGATCCCCACGCTGTAGAGGCCGATGGTTCAGTGTTTTCCTTTAATTTGTCACCTGTCTGTACATGCGGTGGAGTTCAGCTTCAGTTGGTAAAGCCAAACAAACGCTGATTCAGAGTGCAGGTGGTAAACTGACAACTTCACACTGGAAGGTCAGGTAGCCTGATAACCTCAGATATTTAAGTCTAAAATGATCAGATCAGGTCAGACCATTTATCAACTCAGAGTTCAGGACAGATTTGTCTTTTAGCTTTTGTTCCAGATATTCTGTGACTCTGAACAAGCAGATACACTAAAGGGTATAGCTGGCCTTGCAGCTCAGCTTCTGCAAATTTTCTGTGAGAAGAACTGCAGCCGACGTCATCTCAAAATCAAAACACTGTAACTGCTTTATTCTGAACCTGTTGAGCTCCGTGTTTAAACTACGACACCCACATGCAGAGGCAGCAAGAGGTTGTAGAGGACACGAGATGCTTCTGTCAGGGGTCAGCGAGTCCACAGATGAGACAACAATCACCTGTTTAACAGTGATAACAGCAGCTCAGGAGGCCAGTGTCTGCTCCAGTTGCTCCTTAAATGGGAATAAAAAGCTCAAAAGGCTCCAATTTTAGACCGATTTTCCACTGCATTTAACTACTATTCTACATTGAAAGTTGAATTAATAAGCTAAACGTGTCTTCTGTCAGTTTAGTACAATTAGAGCAGTGTTGTTTTTTGCCGATAAACTGAACTAGTCTTTATGGACAGCAGCAGTCACAGTGTTTTGAATTTTAAACATTGTTAATTATTTACAAGTTGATATTGTTGCATTAACCTGAATATATGAACAGGTGTTGTTTACATTGGTTTGGTCAGGTTTGAATTCTCACTGCTAGTGGTAGACGCTAGACATTAAAAACTGGTCCAATATATTCAGCTGACAATGGCCAATAGTCTCATCTGCTGAAAATTAAAAGAAAAAGAAATAAAACCGTATAGATTTGGCCTATTTCTTGGTGTGTTCCAGGCTCTTGTGGACAAAGCCGGTTTTTGTGTTTTAAGAACAGGAATGAATACGCTCAGGATGTCATCAATGGTCATGCAGTGTGACCCAGAACACATTTGTGTACACACTCATAAAACAACGTGGCTCGAGTGATTGGACAGTGTTTCTGCTGCTTTTAGTTAATTATTCTCTTGGATAACTCTGTTGTGTGTGTTGTTTTGAGCAAACTACTGAACTTCAATTGATCCATCACTTCAAATTATTTGTTTTAATTGTTTTTCAGTTGCTTTTACCAACTATATGAACAATTAAGTTTTCAGTCGTAGCTAAATATTTTGTCCATTTATGTTTTTTTTAGTGCTACTAAAAATAGAGCAGCTCTTTAAACTTTTCATGTTTTTTTGTTTTTTGTTTGTAATTCAACTGTTTATCACCTCAATGACCTATTTTAGTTGTTTTTCTAGTACTTTTGGCTGTTTTACCCATTAATTTGTTAACCCTTTCATGTTTTTTAAAAAAATATTTATCCATTGTTTAAGGATCAGGGTTGAATCCTCAGACTTCTCTGCTTGCTGACTCACTCGCTGTCTCTCAATCATTAACATTTAGGCGTTGACTAAGTGTGTGATTATTCAGTATGTTCTTAAATCAAATCCCACTTTAATATTTTTTTTTTTTTTTTTAATTAGTTGTTGCACTTCACAGTATTTCCATGTACCCTTTGGCAAAGGTAGTAGCAATGGTTGGAAAGCACTGAGGTTTTACTGCTACAGTAGTTTTCCTCTGTAGAATCTACGCCGGTGGCCGACACCACGGTGACCATTTATACTTGTGTGCTGCTCGCTCTGTGTAATTACACTGCCATCAACACTAGTTTCAGTGGGGAGTTGTTTTTTTTTTTTTATGGCACTGTGTTAAATGTGTTTGTGTCCAGATTATGTTGGAGTTGGAGCTAATACATTTTGATCAATATTTACTTTTACTAAATTTACTTCAATGCAGACAAGAGAAAAGACATCAGAGCCAACAGACACAAACTGGCAGAACTATAAAAACTGTACAATGGTGGCTTCATCAGCAGATAAGTAGCTTTTGGGTTTGTAATACAAGCAAAGGCTCAATTACTATCAATTCGATATTACATTTTAGTTCATTTAAGTAATAACTTTGCGTAATTCAATGAGTTCACACAACATGACATGTAGTCACACTTCCGGGGAGGTGCATGTTAGGCAGTGGAACAGGATATAATTAACTATCTACAGCGCAAATCCAATGCAGAAGTGTCAAATACCAATTATGATGGTAGTCGTGAATATTAACTAACTTTAGGTAGCCATAGCCTTGTATCTGCCCTTCCAGGTTGGTCCCCAGCGTCCCTTAACCGTAACCACCTCACAGCAGAGTGTCCTTCATCCATTAAAAAGTCACTTCACTGACTTCTTGCCTATGGTCTACTTAAAATATATATATTTTTTTTTTAAATTCAGAATTTACTGAATACCACAGTTGATCAAGTGTTAGTCTCAGTAGTCTCACTTTAGGGCAATTAATTTCACATTTGGGTCTCACATGCTATAAATAATTTATAAGCAGCAGTCTGGTGTTGTTTTCTTATGGTCAATTTCAATTATTCAAAGTGTTTATTGTCACATGTACAGTTTGGAAACATGTTTCCCTGCACTGTGAAATTCTTTCTTTGCCATCCACCACTAATGCCAATCAATATCAATCTAGATACTAAATAGATAAAATAGACAAAATATGTATATAAACATGTAAAAATAAAATGAAATAAAATAAAAAAAGATCAATAAAGGCAATGGACTGAACAAAATAAGGAGGAGTGCAACATCAGCTTTATGTGCAATAGTCAGCACATGTAAAGTAGCTTTTGTTTTACAATCATTTAAATGTTCTTATATCAGGTCAAACTGCTGTACAGTACGTATGCAGTCATGACACCACACTGTTTGCAGGTATCTGGTCTGCTTTTCAATGCCAGGTTCCCTTGTGTGTTTATAAATGATGCTTCAAGAGCCTAATAAAGCACAGAGGCACACAGTAACTAAAGCCATCCACGGCCTTATGTTAGTTAATGTCGCCTTTTATCTCGGGAAATAAAAGGCCATTGAGAGAGACGAGCAAACTCTGACCACAGAGTTGAGTCTCCTCATGTCGGAACACGGACGGTCACGGTGAAAGTACAAAGATCTTGCATCATTTCACCTCAGCAGCTTCTTTTGTCTGGATTCTGTTTCTATTGAGGTGGTGTGCCTGGACATGCCGCTATTACATAAATGAACAAGGACCGTGAGCAATCACAGCGTGTGATGCAGAAAATTCAAGCTGGTGACACTTTGTAGGGCTGGATAGACTTTCATGGTTAATATCAGGAGGTGCAGAAACAATTTGTACTCAGATAAAAAAATAAAAAGTAAACAAAAAAGAAACAAAACATGGCATTTTAATGTAAGGCGTTCATATACTAGGGTGTGTTGAACATACTGTCAGCAAAGCAAAATAAATGAACTGTATATGTAATATGGAAATATCCACACGTTTACTCTGAAAAGTCTGAAAAGGGTATAATTAATCATTTACATAGGAAGGAAGAGTTTTTCTGTAAAGCTAGGGTGAGTACATCCATCATCATTACCCCGCACACACACACACACACACACACACACACACAAACACACACTCACATACAAACACGCAGGCATTATCTGACAGTCTGAGCTTGAGCGAGCTGATTTCCATACGCAGCCTTCAGAGATGCACTGAGCCGTACCTGGGCCACATGAGGAAGTCTTGGCGCTGGCAAATCACATTCAAATTTAACCCTCAAAATTTGCTTGCTTCCCAGCCAACGCGGGCTTAATATCAACTCTTTCATGTTAGCAATATGCAAACACGAGATCCTGTCAGACCCTGTCCTGTGTCTCTGTGCTGCATGTCTGCGCCCTGATCTCTCTGACTCGGCACGAATCAGGCAGGTAGACAAATTATCAATACTGTTGGTCAACGAGATCCTGAGATTAAAGAGGCACTAAGGCACACTCATATGCACGCTTTGAGCTGTTAACTAAATGATACGACTGTACTGGGTACATTGTCTATTAAATTGCCCCCCAGGGGACAAATAAAATGCTTGAATTGAAATTAATTGAACTAAATCCACCAAATTTATAAGAATCAGCATTTCAGTTTCCAAAATAAGCTGTCTGGGACTCATCATTTACAAAAGTTTACATAGTTTTTTTGCCTCTGTATTTTTTAACGACAGTAGGACCACCAACACATGGAATTTATTGTGTATGTCCCTCTGATGCAAAACAAACTAAAAAACCACACACTGGATTGGGAACTAGAGAGTTTGGTAGCTGGGTCAGCACCTTGTGCTCTTTGTTGGCTCCTCAAGCCCAAGTGGCGACTTCAGGGGCTGAAAAATAAAACCAACAAGGGAAAGTGCCAACAATTGCATTTCCACGAAATGTCCACTTGAGGCTGGCTCCAAAAGCCAGTCAGTTCTGACAGGCCCCTTTGAAAAATGGCACAAGTTGCACTTTAATAATAGAAGCAGCCTGGTCTTGCTATACTTGACCTCCAGGGTGGAAAGTAAACCAAACAATGTCTGTACGAAGTGAGGCAACTGAATCCTCAAACATGTAGGAATTTGAAAAATTACACAAGTTTAAAGCAGCTAAATGCAGCAAGCCGTCGTAATTATGCACATTTAGAGGTAATTAAATGTGTTGTAATCCTATTCTTAGATGTGCAGGAGCCGTAAGTACAGGACAGCAGGTGTAGGTCAACGAACAATCAAGGACGTGGGACTGATTTACATTTTATGATGGAGAAACTCTGTCATGTCTGTCTACCAAACAGAGGAAAGGTGAAGAGCATATGTAGGTCACTCAGAGAAAGCACACACTTCATTTTACATTCAACATTGTGCTCAAAGGGAATCCAACGGCCGCTTTGGATTTTCTGGGTTCCTCTGTTTAAAGGGTGTAAGCTCTTCATCTGACCACGTGAAGTGCTTTCAGAAGACATGTCGTGAACTGGGGCCATATAAATACACTTGAATTGAACTGAATGTGGGTCAAGAGTGTGAAAAATGGTGCTAACTTCAACCGAACCATGATCTAAAGGGCAAACTCGATGAAACCATGACTGTCGAGTAACAAAGTGGCACTGAATAAAGTCAAACAAAGTCAGTGCAGAATCTGTTCAGTTGTACTTTATTCTCACAATATTTGCGTCACTTGACAAAACCTACGCTTCCATATGTAATTAAAATGTCATCCAGTTTGCGTTCTGTGGCTCAGAGTTTGTCGAATTCCAGTGAAATCTGAACTCTTGTGTCTCTGTCACAGGGAGGAGCCACCCCTCCACCTTCATATGTCCAGATGCCAGGTGAGACTCCACTAAACAGCTTCACTTTTTGCTGCCTAAAATAAATCTGTCAGCACGGTCTCAGTCAGCACCCTCTTTATTACTAAACCTAACACTTAGAGGGTGCCAATTAGCATTTTGACTCTATTGTCTGCACATTTCAAGCATCTGAACGTGTTAACGTTGTGGTAAGACTGTGGTTAGACAGAGCACTGCTGCCATGACAACACTGAGGATATGTTTTTTGTTGTCTCCCTTCAGGGTCTCACATGCTGCCCAGCTACTACGGCATGAGACGCTCCTTCATCTCCGACTCAGACTTCTGCCCGTCCACCAAGCAGTTCTCCCCCGACATGTACTCCTCCAGCCTCGGGGGCAAGCCGCTGGGCTGCGAGTCCTCCACCATGTCCAGCTACTCTTTCATCGACAGCTACTACCCAGAAACCTTAGCCGACTACCGCAGCGCCGCCACCTTCTCCAGCTCTGGAGGGTCCTTCCTGCCCTCGTCGGCCCTCTCCTCACTGCTGCCACCTTTCAGCGGAGAGTCCTCACATTTGTTCCTGGTAGGTTTTAGGATCAGGCGTCCTGTGAGCTTGATAGTGACAGAGATGAGACAGAGGAGATGGAGGTTTCAGCAAAGGGGAACTCTCACACCTCAAGCAGTTTGTTTTTACTCACTTTGGGCTAATTTTTTTTTTTACTGCAATATAAAGTCCTGCACCTCTACAGAAGCAGCACATACATGGCTACAGCTAGAGATGACTCACAATGACTTCTGTGCAGAGTGACCAAGTCAGCAACAAAACAAGCCAAAAACTCACTTCATTTTTTTTTTTTTAACTGAAACCTGGAAACTGGAGTTAACATGTAGAACCATTTTACAAGTGTCCTGAGGTGTTATGTGCTCCCCTCTGCTCGGTGGCTGCAGTTCAGATGAAAAGTCATGTGACTATTTGTAACACTGAATCATTCGTGGCGTCTTAGTTGCACTGAGGAATGAAGACATTTTTCTATTTCTCACAGGATCTGGTGAAACAAACAAACAAAAAAAGTTAAATTAAAGCAAAATAAAGAAATTAAATTAATTAATTCATGGTATATCTACCATGAATTAATTAATTACTGAAAGTAATTAATTAATTAAAGTAACTATTACTGAAAGTATGCCTTTTAAAGTATTATTATCACCCTCATTATTATTATTATTATTGTTATTATTATTATTATTATTATTATTATTATTATTATTATTATTATTGTGTGCTACAAGGTGTCTCGGTGTTTAGCACCGTTGCCTCGCAGCAAAAAGGTCGTCAATTCGCGTCCAAACATGTTGAGGTTAATTGGTGATTCTAAATTGTCCGTAGGTGTGAATGTGAGTGTGCTTGGTTGTCTGTCTCTAAGTGTAGCCCTGTGATAGACTGGTGACCTGTCCAGGGTGTCCCCTGCCTTCACCCTGAGTCAGCTGGGATAGGCTCCAGCCCCCACGACCCTAGTGAGGATTAAGTGTTGTATAGATGATGGATGGATGGATTATGGTGAACACTTTAAAGTCCTGAATTCTGAAATGATCAAATGCAGCGCAAGTTTTGTTTTTACCCTTCTGGGGTATCAGCATACACCATTGCCCATAAAGTTGGAATAATTTTTGCTATCAGACACATTCCTGTTTTTATTTCTATTTATACACATATAGTGGGACGTCCTGCCCGTTGACACCATCAACCAGCTGGTGGACAGTCTGCCACCATGTCTTAACACATTGATCCATGTCAGGGGTGGTCAGACTCAACATTTGTGACATTTGAAAGAGTAATATTAGACATTCTACTGCATGAAATCCCCTCAAATATGTGTTTCCTGTTAAAGGGACCACGGTTGAAAAATTGAAACAAAACCCTTCATCCAATTGTTCAACATCCCAATTTTATTTAACCCTGAACACACAGTTTGTAAAAGTTAATTGTGGTTTAATTTTTACTGTGATGTGTATTGCATGTATATTGTGATATCAATCACGTTTTGAGAAGGTTTATCTAGAATAAATGGCATTGTCTCAATCATTTCATGAGAAGAGGTAAAAAAAAACAAACATGTTATTCCAACTTTATGGGCAACAGTGTATGTAGTGAACACAGTGATGAAATAACGCATCACAAAATGACGTTATGTGATTACAAAGGCCTCCTGTGATGGAGCGCTGCACTATCTGATGAGGAAACGAATGAATGAATGATTCATCCTCACCTCTCATGTCTTCCTGTTTCAGAGGGACTCTTGGGAGCAGTCAGTTGCAGAGCCGGTATCTCAGGTGGAGGCTCTCTGTCCGGACAGCCTGGCCTCCGTCAGCGTCCCCCCCTCCATGCCCAGCCCGGAGCCCCCGGGGAGCCCCTCTCAGTACCGCTCCCCCAGCCGAGGCTCCTCCATGGGCCCCGTGTCCAGCAGCCAGCCCTACACCCTGCACCCCCTGGAGGACGCCCACTACCACCCTCTAACCAGCAGCAGCTCCTACTCCCTCCCCACCTCCTCCTTCTCCTGCCCTCCCTACATGAGCAGCCCCGTCAGCGACCTGGTGTCCAAGATGGTGACGGAGGAGGCAGCCGACGGCCACAGCAGCCTGTCCGCCAGCACTGACGCTCACTCCTCCTGGGCCAAGGAGGACGGGGTGAGCGCCTGGTCGCCCTACGAGATCAGGAGGGCCTACTGACTGGACGACTGAGGATTGAGTTTTCACAGACAATTCAACAGTGAACTCAACAAACACTTGGCAGCCTGTTGTGAACCTGGAAGATTTTTCTCTTTTTGTTGTTGTTGTTTTGGACAATTTATGTCAGTTTGTTGACTTTTATTTCTAAGGAAAAAGTTTTAATATGTTGGTAGGAATGCCTCAGTGGACCGTGGTGTCCGATCTGATGTGTGAGGAGGCTCTTACTTATTTGTAAAAAAAAAACCCAGCAAAAATAAAATGTGTCTGTTTTGTTTGATTTGTATGAAAAAGAGCGGGAAGAGTGAATGTGACAGAAAACAAAAGTCATGATAGGACATAGTTTGAGTTATGAAGTAAAGGTAATAAAGTAGGATTGTCACTTTTATGATGCATCATGTGAGAATTTATGGTTATTTGTTAAAAGCTCTGTGAACATGTTATTCTTCACCCTCCAGGAGCTCTTTGTGCTGATGCTGTTTTTAAACCACAACCTGCTGCCGTCTTTAGAAGGTTTCTGAGTGAAGCACATTCATTGAAGAGGCTGCGACTGTGGTTAAAGAGCATCATTGTGCTTTATTTCATCTCATGTTTTTTCAGATCTCTCCCTGACATGGTGACAGGAATTGTATTCCATAATCAGCCTCTTAGCTGAATGTTGGACCAGGGGAAATTGTTTTAACTGTTTAAAACTTTTTTGTAAAACACATAAAAACTCAGATTGTTGGTTAATTTCAATCTATTGCACTAATGAGAGAGGAAGAAATTGTCCAGAATCTCTCTCAAAGGGAAACACAAGAGTGGCATCTTTTTTTATCATATGACAGTGAACACAAAACTCCTTTTTTCATTGGTTCAAACCTGTTGTTTTAACAAGCATGACCTCTGAATCTGTAATTCTACATTCCATATAGTTACAAATGTGCTTCCTCAGACTGGAACCACATCCCTTTGAAGTGCCTGAGCTCTCTATTTCTGACTAACACACACTCATGTTGAGCTGGAAGCAGCGGCCAACTTGATCAACATGTGAATAAAAGATCATCTAGGAGCCAACAGCCGAGTTTGTTGTCACCTGCCGGATCACAATAACCGACATAATCACAGGACACTGAGCTGAGTCTACTGTTTTATTTATTGTACCATAAACTCTTGAAATTACAAGATAATGCAAAATGTAAAGCCTGTTTTGGTAACTTATGGATTCTGTTAAAGGAGAGTTTTCACCTGTGTCTGAAATTTTAAAGATGGATAATTAATGAAGGTGGAAAAAATACAGTAAAATAACATCCAGTGAGAACATGGACAGCGGTGAGGATGGTCTGGAGTGAAAGGAAACAGCTCAGGTTTCTGTTGGAAGCCTCTCCTCGTGTAACATCCAAGAACTGTTATTTAAATTATGATTAATAAATGGTTTATACAGAGACATGAGTGTACATATAAGATCATTTTGAACTGTTTAGTAACGTCTGTGTTAGCAGCTGTTATGACCTTTAAATCTGATGAGTTTAAATAAAGAAAAACAACAAAACAGTGACAGAGCCACACAAATAGAGGAGGCAGGTTGAGATCATCACTGACGCACCGGTGGAAGCAGCTCACTGTAGGTCAAATAGTTTGTGTCTCTTATCATTTGCTTATGCAGGTGAGATAAACATGTAGCCGTACATCATGACTCATATACAGCACAATAAGCTTTTTTATGTAATCTTCAAATAAAAGTTTGGAATAGTAGCTGACGTTCTGCTTTTTTTAATTCTTGATTAAGTTGAAAAGATAATTACATGTGAGCCTGTTATGTCTGCTGTGCTCAGGACGTTCAGCTGACTGAGACATCACACTGTGTCCATCCACACTTTGGTTTCTTTGTTTTGGCTGCAGGTTCTGGGTCAGTCTGACATTGCTCAGCAGTTTGTTTCCAGAACATCTTGAAGTAGGTTTCATTCGTCTGGACAGGAGTTCAGCTACATTCACAGCTAAACCTAAATCATACACAGTTTATTTGATAAAACTGAATCTTTATTTACATATAAATCAGATGCATTTTGATACAGTCGATACACCTTTCACTGACAACAATATGATGTCTTTGAACTGTTATTAGGTCAGCGTAAATATCTTCTGGATAATCAGAACTAGTGGCTGCAAGGTGCCTCTGTGGTTAGCATCGTTGCCTTGCAGCTAGAAGGTCGCCGGTTCGCGTCCCAGGGAGGACACCCGGGATCTTTCTGCGTGGAGTTTGTATGTTCTCCCCGTGCAGCGTGGGTTCTCTCCAGGTTCTCTGGCTTCCTCCCACACAGTCCAAAAAACATGTTGAGGTTAATTGGTGATTCTAAATTGTCCGTAGGTGTGAATGTGAGTGTGCTTGGTTGTGTGTCTCTAAGTGTAGCCCTGTGATAGACTGGTGGCCTGTCCAAGTGTCCCCTACCTTCATCCTGAGTCAGCTGGGATAGACTCCAGCCCCCCGGGACCCCAATGAGGATTAAGCGGTGTATAGATAATGGATGGATCTTTGAACTGTTATTACCTGTTATTAATGTGTATTGTTAAAGCAGAACTATGTGACTGTATGTGGTTGAATGGAGGAGGGTTGTGCTGGTAAAATACATCTGTAGGGAAACAAAAATCGTAGAGAAGTAGTTCTGCACACACAAAAAAGGTCTGCCTTGGAAAAAATAGTAGTTACAGGATGTAACTCCCGGTTTCAAGTCCATGTGTAGCCCTGAGACAGAATTAATGTCCAATAAAAAATGAGGAGAAAGCAGAATTTGTGTAGCAGAAAAATTAACACTGAAATATGTATTTGTTTACAACTACATTACAAGTTTACCTTTGTTGGAATCCACTGGTGTGTTTGACTGTTTTCATTCACTACTGGGAAAGAATTTGAGTTTTTCTTATTGTCTAAAAATGATGAAGCTATTAACTGCATTTCTTTTCATATATCAGTGATATAGAATAAAATAGCTGCAGTAAACGTCAAAAACTGACTCATTTTCTGAAGCTTCATTGTGACGTGGGGGGAGATGTTCTTACATTTGGCCACTAGGTGGAGCCGCTGCAGCAGCACTAACAGCAGCAGGAGGAGGAGAGGACCATGAATGTAGAGGAGAGCAGTGAGAGACAGGGATGAAGAGGGGACTTCATCAGTGGTGCTTCAGCTGATCAATGAGGGGTTTTTGATAACAAATCAAAAAAAAAAAAAGTAGTTATCCATCACAGGGACGTTTCACTGCTCTAAAGCTTACCATTATTTTCATGCTTCTATTTCTGAGGTGACACTTTTCATTCTACAAGAAGCTAAATATTATTATAAAACTGTTAGAATAATTAAAATATGATTATTACAATAACAACAATGATGATAAAACTTGGGTTGAATTAATACATTTTAACTCGTTTGAACCATTAAATGAATCCAGATGTTTACAGCTGCCTAAGAATGACACAGAAATCAGTATAAAGATATTTTCACTGATATTTGTTATTGTAGTTTTAACTTTTTTCTTTTTCTTTTTCTTTTTAAACATATGCATCACACATCCTCGGAAAGCTACAGGAATTTATTCAGGCTGCTCTGAGTAGAATTTTGTCATCTGGTGCACAGAATAAGTTACTAAAGATAAAAAAAATTCAGCTTTCTATAAAAGCGTACAAATTATGACTGTTTTTAATTCGTGCGTAATAAACTACAGTCTAATGTTAGTGATTTAAAAAGACAAATCTCAATGTTAAAAAACACTTTACTACGGTGTGCATCCTCATTGGGACGTTTTAATTTGTTAATTTTAAATCTACCAATTCATTTACTTTTTCTAAATACTAAATAAAAGTTTGAACAAGCAGCCTTTCCAGCAGTGAGTCCCAGCAGCCTGCAGCAGGTGAGAGCTCAGACTGGAGGAGCTGAAGGCCTGCGATGCTAAAGATGGCTGCTGGCCTTTGCCACGCCCACTTCTTTCCCACTTTTATGTGTTTTTCTTCTGAAATAAAGTTTAAAAATGTGTTTAAAAATGTTGCTCGCACGTAGAGTGGCCCCGGTAGACGCGTGCTCGCAGATCTGAGGTGAAACGCGGCGTGAAAGTTGCGCACCAGAAGCAGCCAGAGCTGTAGTGCTTAATGAAGGGGTGTAATGCTCTAATACTGAAAAAGGAGGATAAAATTAATAAAAGTGCAGATTTTTTCGGTCAAAGTGTGAAATATTAATATATTACATTAAAGTGGGGCTTATTCTATGTCCCTGCTGGTTATTTTTATTGAATAAAACGATATAAGTCCTTGCCTCTGAATATTCAAATTGTAAGTAACGCGCAATCAAATCATTGTCAAATCAATGAGTTCTTGGGGTTTTAAATAGTAGGCATGGAGGGAGACAATCTCAAACTAAAATGGATCCAGCTGTATCACAATATTCTTGCATGCTTTGTTGTATGCTGTAAAACATTTGTATTGAGACTTTTTGGAGACTTTTGCACAAATTTCGTTCTTGGCTATTTTGCTGAGACAGAACAGCCTTGTGGAGCCCCACAGGTCTTCTCCAGGGATCCTCTCTTCATCTCAGCCATCATGTCTGGTGAGTTCAGCCTCGGAATTAATCAGGATAGAATTTTGTTGCATTTTTCCTTGTTAGAGAGAAAAGAGAAAAGAAAAAAAAAGTAATGTTTAGTGGCAAAATGAAAAGCAAACAGCAGTCACGTGTAAAACTGACGTGTTTTTTCCCTGGAAATGTCCACTCATTTATACATTTAAATGACTTGCAATATGACCAACAGTTAAATTAAACCTCTAAGTGAAAAATGATTGTAGATTAATGCCATCTCTTCATTAAAACTGAGTAGATGGAGACAGTCGGATCCTTTCATTCAAACACTCCTCTGAGCTTTACCGACTTTTGTGGTTTAATTATAATGACCACCCACACCTCAGGACATGAAGATGATCGTTTTCAAAGACATTTTTGATGAAGTTTAATTACTCTTGGACTTAACATTTGAGCCGAAGCCTCTCAGTCCGGGCTGTCAGTGCGTAACAGGGTGTTAGAGTGGGATGTGTCAGCGCGTAATTTTAGCCCGCTGTTTGCCACATTTAAGACAAATCACGAAGTAGCATTTAGCTGTATGAATATTTATCAGATGAGGTTTCCGAGGCTTCGTCTCTTATCAAATCGTCTTTTTCCATAAGGCTCGCCACTCCTGAGTGCTTTAAATTACGCCTTTGGGCCTAAATTACGCGCACCTATACGAGGCGTTCTTTTTTGGATTCCTTAATCAAGCTTAGAGTATTGGAAGAAGAAAAAAAAATAGAGACAAGTATTCTGTGTATAAGCTCCACAGATTTTCACTGTCACATATTCAATATGGGGGCTGGGGTGATTTGAATAAGTAACAGAGATTGGAGTAGAGCTCGGAGTTTTGAATTGTAAACAGTATCGCGCTGAAATTGTTCTGAAACATTTCCATATGAAAACAAGAATGTGATCAAACTGAACTTTTACTAAATGATAGAACTCAGGCAGCCTTTGACCGCGGAGCTGGAACGGACAAAGAATAAACTGTCTCCGCTTTTTATTGTCGCGCTGCCTTCACAGAACCAAACTTTACTTTGAAACTGACTCTTACACACATCTGCAGCCCAGATCAATAACTTAATTACCGAGTACACGTTTTGGTCGCAGATCGCTGGACAGGCTGTTTTCGGGTCTATGTGTCCTTGTCAATGCGCGGGTATTATGGAGCGGCTTTGTTCTACTTTCCTAAACGATCCTACGTTTATTTCAACCCCTGCACTGATCCACGTTAACCACTTAAACATCGAATATGTCCTGTACGCGTTTATGATCAGAAATGTACTTACTTTAGCGCATTTTACGCCGATTTCCTCGGTCCGTGGGCTGGGCGGGGTGGCTCGGGAACGCGGAAAGAGTCTGCTGGCGGCGCCGAGACATGTGGGGACGTAAAGAGGGATTCCCACAGGACTCTGAGAGGGTCTGAGGTCGGAGCGAGTGCTTTGAAATAACCGGAGCCGCAGAGCGCACCGAGTGCAGATTATGCGCTTTTACGCAGCAAAAATTCCGAAAATAAATCAGGACATTTTTGCGCTACATGCAATTCAAACTACAGTTTATTCATCATTATAAAAGGTTACATGTGTTAAAAACGTTTTACACAAAGTCTGGCATTCAAACATTTACTAGGAACAAAGTAGCGACACTTCATGGAGAGATGACAGTTTATTGGAAAAAATCAAACTTGACATTTTATTTTTTGTAGGGAAGATTATATTGAGGGATTGTGGATTATAGTGAAGGGGGACGAAGCAGGGCTGTGTGGGCTGGAGATGTGATTGTCTGCTCTGATAGAGCATGTTTAGTAAACATGAGTGTCACGCTGTTCTCTTCCAGCAGAGAAGCCGAGAGTGTACCAGGGCGTCCGAGTGAAGACCACCGTCAAAGAGCTGCTGCAGAGGCATAGAGCCCGAGAGGCCAGCAGCAAGAAACTCAAAACGGTAAACTCTCCCTCCCTCCTTCTGCCCCCTCTGTCTACTGTGCCTTTCCTTGTAAATCTACTAAAAGAGGAAAAACACACTGCGCAGAGCAATAAACGGCTCCTGTAAATCAGTGACATTCTAACGCTCTCTTTCTAATCCAAGCCATGAGGCAGGCACGCGCACATTTGCAAGGAAAAAATAGCAGCATCGAAACAGAAAACATGTCTTTCAACATGAAACTGACAAAAGAATTCTAATAATCTCATCCTTTCTCCCTCCCTCCTCCCATATTCCCTTTCCCTCCTGAACAACAGATATCCCAGGTTTGCTTGGAGCTCCAGGAGCTGTGCGCCTCCACATTCCCAAGTAAGTTCACCCAGCAGCAGCAGCAGCAGCATTCCAGTTCACTGTCTAATACTGAATAAAATAAATCCAATATAAAGCTATACTCCTGCAGCATTTGAGTCCTTGCCTGACTTCCTAAAATCACAGGCTAAACCTGCATTGGAGACGTGCAATTTGCAAATTCAGGTCAAAATTTGCATGCAGTTTGCAATGATCCAAGGTAAAGTACAGCCAAGACCAAAACTAGAAATCCCACTCAAATCCGCACTGGCTGCAGCAAAACAGCTAAAACAGGATGATGCATTAATCTGGAAGAGCTCCTTGGTGTCAGGCAGCAGCAGCAACCTGGTCTGACCTCCGAAACCCGCAACCAAATACTCACATGGAGGTGTCAGTCACAAAAGTCTACTTGGAATGTAATTCTAGTCAATTATTGACAGCTCCGTGGGAAAAGCGCAGGATCCCAACTTATAAACGTAAACTATATTCAAATGTGTCTGATGGTGCCATGACATCACTGTCGGAACTTTAACTGTCTCCCTGCGCTCTGCTTGCCCGCAGACGTCCCTGCACTTCTCATTGCGCCCTTGCAGATGTTTTTTTTTTTTTTTTTTAGTCTTTCAGCTTAGAAAAAAAAAAATCTCATTTAAAATGCAGCACAAGTCCGTTTTCAAATGTCGTCGTGTTTCCGATATGTCCACCCTTACATTTACAACAGAGCTGTAGTGATTAAGCTGCAGCCCCAGACACCATTTCTGCACTTATTTAGATTTTTGGATATTTTGGATCTAACTTTGCATTGACTTCGCCCAGCCCGTCATGTGGACCCTCCCTCCGTCATTCCTCCAGCCGTCCAGCTGCGCAGCGCCTCGTTCCCTGAGAGCTCGTGCAGCATCCAGATGCAGGACAGCAGCTTTAACGACATCCAGCAGCAGTTTGGGGACGTGATGTTGCCCGGCAACGGCTACGGCGGCAATAACAACAACCCCAGCGGGGGCTACAGCGCCTCCCTGCCGCCCCCCACCGCCTCCCCGCTGCCCTGGTGCCACGGACTGTCCTCAGACGCGGACTACTATGGCCACGGGATGGTAGGTTCCCCCCACTGACAGGAACCAAACTCCATTCAAGAAAACGGCGTTTTTCTCCTCATCCTGATAATCGCAATGCAGTTTTACACTATTTGCTAAACTGTAATTAAGACTGAAATATTTTTCAAAATGTTTAAGTTTAGAAATCAGTAACTATGCCGAATTGGAGAGTGTTTTAAAACCATAAGTAAAAGTCTTAAATGAATGTCTTTGGATGTTAAAGGCTTTCTAACACCTGAGGCAACGTCCAGCTGTATGGTTTTGCAATAGACGTTTGGCATAGATGTTCCTTCTGACTACAGACCTGTAGCTGGAGCTTGAATCCAGCAGGTAGTAAACATATTTGTGTGGTCTGCAGATGCATTTCGAGGAACTAATTTCCTCTTTGTAATCAGACTTGTGTTTGCTGAATAAAACAATCCAACAGCAGAATATAAGAGCTGACTCTCCTGAAACAAATTGTATAACACACATTGCTAGAAGAATATGATTAGGTCAGGAGCCTAATTAGCCAAATCTACATTCAAAACTAAATCAAAAACACCACTCACAGGTTTCCCTGCTCAGCTCGTGGCCTACTTTCAGATTGATGCCCATCACATTACACATCTGCAAACTCCTGCTTAAAGTAATCCTCTCCCTCCGGACGTCTTCCTCTCTTTCAGGCTCCTTGCTCCTCATCGGAGTCTCTGGCGCTCTGCAACCCCATGGATCACAACAGCTACTCACCGCAGGACTCGTTCTCCTCCTCCTCTTCCTCCTGCTACGACTCGCCCACCAGGATGGAGTCCAGCTACCGCGGCTTCACCTCAGAGCTCTACCACTACCAGCACTGTAACCCCCAGGACTGTTACTGTCTGCCCCACTGCTGGCCAGCCCAGCAGGAGAGCTTCACTGCCCCAGAATATGCACCTTACTACAACCCCACAGACCATCCGTACGCCTGTCCCGTGGAGGAGAATTACTTTAGGAGGGATTTCCCAGTGGGCTCTGAGATGTGTTACAATGTTCTATGATGAGACCTTCAGCAGTATTACTTTGTGTCCTGGCTGTAAATACGATTCTCTTCGAGTAAGGCTGTTGGCTTGATGCTCTGCTTTGCGTGTCAGTGTGTGCTCTGACCGGCTTTGGCTTCAGTGCATGATGAATGCTGAATGGATGGAAATATTTTTGTATCTTTTTTTTTTTTTTTTACAACTTAGATTTATTTTCATACACATGATTTGTTTCTGTACAAAAATAAAAAAACATGTTCACCTCAGCAGTGTGCTTAAAATGCATTTCTATTTTATAGCATTCACACTTCACACTGATCCAACAGGTTCAGTCCCCAAACAAACTGCTACAGTTTCACACAGTGTGTCACAGAAACCTGCAAAAATGTGGGAGGAGAGTCAAAATAATGAACGCAGGCTGATAACGTGTTGGGGCTGAACTCTACTGTAATGCAATACTTTGCACTAAAGTGAAGGAATCCGAAAAGATTTGACTTAACCTGCAAGGAAGGATTTCCCCAGTAGCTGAGAATAACAAGAGAACAGATTTATGATTCATATTAACCCGTACATGCTGTTTCTAGTCCGATTTGACCCGGTTTGACATTTGACAGCAGTAAAAAAAACAAAACAAAAACATAATTTATCCTGAAACTTGATGACTCCTCCTAAAGTGACCCAAAATACACAAAAAATAGTATTTTAAAATTTTAGCCTTTGTACAGGCTGTTTTGGGTCAAATTTGAGCCGTAACTATTGAGATGGAGTCTAGATCTACCAGCATGGGTCAAATCAAGGACCAGGGCCTTTCTTGCTCAGTCTGGTGAGTTCTGGTGGTTCCAGTTCAAGAAATCAAGGCCACGGTGCTCATGGGAACGCTCACACTCGGAGTAGTTTTATATTCTTACCCTAATCTATGCCTCGCCACAGTTCTGCAGAACTTCATGTCTTCGTCTTGACACACAATGTGAGATATGGGATGTTAAACACACAGCTGCGTGCCTTTCTCAGCTCCATCAAGTCAATTAAATACGTCACCGCTGGGCTTCAGTCATGGGATGGGACATGAAAAAATGCCAATTATACCTTTTGTTAAAAAAAAGTCTACCCCAAAAACAAGAAGTGTGAAAAACCTGAAGCAGAGTAAATACTTTAATTCACTGCAGATATGTGCAAGATCATCTTTGAATTGATTAAAGAGTAAAGATTTCAGACTAAAAATTTATATATAAAAAAATAGGACATGTCAGAGGAGGAGGGCTAAATTTAACTGCAATGCAATACTTTGCACTAAAGTGAAAGAATGCTAAAATATTTGACTTAACCTGCAAGGACGGACTTCCCCAGTAGCTGAGAATAACAAGAGACGGTCCACGGAGAACAGATTTTGATTCATATCAGCCTTTACATGTTGTTTCTGGTTAAATTTGACCCGTTTTGACATTTGACAGCAATGAAAAAAACATTCTTTTAGCCTGAAACTTGATGAGTCCTCCTGAAGTAACCCGAAATACACACAAATGAAAACATTTTAAAATTTTGTACACTGAGGGTCACATTTGACTTGTAGCTATTGAGATGAATTCTAGGAAATCAAGGAAAAGGGTGGTTTTAGGGAATCTTGAAACTGTACAGACCATGTTTCAAGTGTATTTTTTTTGTTATTAATGTGACATAGGGTATTTAGACATTCTAAATAGATCTGTAGCTTAAAATTTGGTATAAACACTTACTACGAGGACATTCTTGACAGGAATTCCTCACACTGTGAAGGCACAACATATGAGCAGCATGTAACTGAGGGCTGCAATTTGAATGCTGTTGACATGAAGAACAAAATCAGTCCCATATATAAATGTCACTTTACATACATCTTCTAACAATCTAATAATTGTCAAGTTCAACAGAAGTGTCCAAACCAAGACACACAAGAAGCGATGACTTGCATAAAAGACACAACCCTTACTGATACACCGGGTTGCACTGCTTGTCCTCAGCTTATGTAACAACCTCATGTGTGTTTATCTCTTTGAGCTGCTTGCTGCGCGGCCTCAGCTGCTCAAAAGTTGACATAAAGCATTTGAAGTCAAGCAAAGCGCCGAACGCACGGTCAGTGAAGCTCTCAGAATGTTTCAGTTGTTGCATTATGGGCAATATTATGTACACATTATCCACCTGCTGCTTTCTGGCAGCGCTGTAACTACCCCTGAGGCAATGTCTGCTGGGTTCATATTCCATTTTCACACGCATAACAAGGAAGCTGATTCTGATCATTCGAAACTACCGTTATATACCTGCTGAACGACTAGCATTAGACCATGAAGAAAGAACAGAATATTTTTATAATATATGATTAAACCTGGGCTGCAGGGTGGCGCAGTTGGTAGCACTGTTGCCAGCAGCTGGAAGGTCGCCGGTTCGCGTCCCGGTGGGGGCTCCATGACACACAAACACAACCTGACAACACACACAGTGACTTGGTGTGTCATTCTTGTGCCTTTTTGTGTTAGAAGTCTAGTTAACTATTGACAACAGTAGAATTACTGATATGATTATGAACATACTTCACATATGTATCAGGGAATCTTCAAAACAATAACTTTAATTGAATAAAGAAGACATTTTGGTTAACAGGGCTGACATTGCATTTTTCTGATAATTCAGTTCGTTTCTGTGTGATTGTATTTAACTTAACAAGCTCATTAAAATACTTATTACTTCAGTTTATCTAAAAGTTTATTTTTATTCATGAGATTTGAACACGTGGATTTTGTTAAACAGTGATCTATAGATTTAGCACAAACATAGTGGATTCAGAAAGTATTTACACCCACTTTGTTGTGTATAACTTAATAAAACTGTCATTGTTTCTTATCAATCTACACTCAGCATCCTATGATTGACGGTAAATTTGATGGGAAGCATTTGCAAACTGCATGTTTTTCGGTCTTTCCACAGATGTTCTTTGGACATTGGTGGGTCTCCTCAAGACCCGTCACATTAGTCCTGAAGCCGCTCCATTGTCTTGGCTGTGTGCTTCATGTCAGTGTGGTTCCCCAGTCTCAGGTTGTTGAGATTGCTGCATTCATCCTTCCCTTAGTCCTGCCCCATCTAACTGTTTCTGTTGAAAAGCACCCTTACGCCATGATGCTGCCACCGCCATGCTTCACTGCAGGGACGATCATAACAGGTGATAGCAAGGCCTGGTTTTCAACAGACACCGTTCTTGGGGAAAATAAACAAACAAAAAAAAACTTTTATCAGATCATAAAATCTCCAAACAAGCTGTCATGTGTCTTCTACTCAGGCTGGTTTCAGTCGAGGTGCTGCCATAAAAATCTGATCGGTGGAACACCGCTGAGACTCCATCTCTACAGAGGACTTCTAAAGCTCTGTTAGTGTGACTTGCTCAGTCCGGTGAGTTCTGGTGGTTCCAGTTCAAGAGATCAAGGCCACTGTGCTCATGGGAACACTCACAGTAGGAATAGTTTTATATTCTTACCCACAGGTCTACAGAACTTCATGTCTTGATCTTTGTCTTGATATACGATCTGTGATATGGGATGTTAAACACGATCAAGTCAATTAAACATGTCACCGCTGGGCTTCAGTCATGGGATGGGACATAAAAAATGCCAGTTTTATCTATTTTTTTTAAAAGTCTACACCAAAAACAAAAAGTGTGACAAACTGAAGCAGTGTAAATACTTTCTTAATTGACTGCACATATGTACAATATCATCATTAGATTAATTAAGGAATAAAAAAAGCCTGGGACATGTCAGACCCATGTTTCCCATCTCCAGTGGAGGCTGTAATAAGTGGCTGCTGCCAGGAGCTGCCACATCATAGGCCAGTCATTCCTATTCATGTTGTGACAAAGATTTCAGTTTCAGCCATTACAATTATTGCTTTATATCACTCCATTTTTAAAATAAATGGGGCCCCAGGTGTTCATCACCTGCTGAGGTTTACCAAAGTGTGAAAACCTGATCCTTACTTGAGCAAAAACTTACACATTTCCGCCTGAACCTGATGGAGTGTGGCTTGTTTGTGAGTCCGTATCTGACTAAAGGTCTAATAAACTGCTAATAACAGCATCTTTAAGCATTATTCTCCCCCTGAGCCCTAACTGAAAGCTAAATGTCAAAGCTGTAATCCCCTGCAAGGCACACAGTGAGCTGCAGCGAGCAGAGATGCAGTTAAGGCTCTTAGGCATTTAAGTGAAAGGGCCGGGGAATGTGGAGCTCCTAACTGACATCAGTGGAGTTTGAAGAGCTCAGTTCTGATCCACCCTAACCAGATCTGTCTGCAGCTCCTCACTCTGATCTTTTGCGGTAAACAAGCCCGCAAGTCTCCCCGTTTACCTCCAGGGTCACTGCTGCAGTAATGCTGGGACTGGCAAGTGGTTTAACAAGGCAGCGAGGAGGAGGCCTGTGCGTCTGTTTGTTTGGTGACATGCTTCAGCCCTTCAGGTGTCTGATAAGGCACTAATAGCCTGCAATGAGATAGCAAGGAATGAGCTGCTCACACTGTCTGGTCGGTTGTAAAGTTTCAGTCCGTTTATCACAACATCACACGTTTCCATCTCGGTCGTCTCGGCACAGACAAATCCTGCAATAAATTGCTTCACCTTTGATTTTCTGCAGAATGAATCACTGAATTCTTGTTGTATGATGTGGGGGAATAGTAAAGGGGAGAGGAGAGAAGGATTAAGAGCACTGCCCGTCTGTCAGCGTCAGGTACTGTACGCTCAAAAATATAAATAAATCTTTGAAGGAACACTAAAAAAAAAAAAAAAAAAAGTATTACATGTTTAATTAAATAGCTTTCTTTCAACATAAGGAAAGTCTGTTGACCCAACTTTTTTTAAAAATTTTCTATTTGTGCTGAGTCAGCATAGTTTATGAGAGTAGATTGTGTTTGTTTCCCGGGTCAGATCCGAGCTAATTTAATCAGGTTGGGCCAACTAATTTTACATGAATAAAGATGACACTATTAAATTAAATTCCAAGTGAATTAAGCTGCTCCAAAAACAACAACAACAAAAAGGTTATTCACATAGAAATACCACTCATGAAACAAATATTGTTTGAGTGTGAGCATATTTAACTGAAACACAGGTTTCAACTAAAGGATGGAAACAGAACACAAGACAAACCCCCAAATCAGCCATTCTCAGCCATAACACTGTGGACTACTTACATTGTTATTTGCACTGCCATTTTTTTGCACCACTGTACATATATTTTTTTGCTAGATGTGTATATTCTTGTATATATTTATGTTATTTGTATTTTTTATTTATTTATTTATTTTTATCTTTCTATGGTTATTTTACTTTATTGCTATTCTTTTCCTTGCTAATTCCTTGGGCGACACCAACCAAATTCCATGTATGTTGTGTACATACTTGGCCATTAAAGCTGATTCTGATTCTGATAAGTAACAATACTGATATTTGCAGGCAAAAACTTTCTATCAGTTCGTCATGACAAAGTCAGACAATAACACAGTACAATGCTTCTTTATTTTTAACAGTGCAAAAGAAATTAATAATAAAAAAAAAAAACTGTCTCCAAAACTGCCAGAGGTGATAGTCTGAGTTCCATCCAGAAGTGGCACAAATTTTGACTGAATTTCCAAAAATGATGAAAAACAACAACTAAACTCACAGGTTTCCTTCCACTGCTCGGTTGTGTGAACGTTAGAAGTCGGTTCTCTGAGATTAACAGTTGGTGGAGCTGTTTCTCAAGTCGGGTCTCAGTCAGTCATGGCAGAAGAAGAAGGTGCAAAGAAACTGCATGAGTGAAAAAAAAGCGCTGCTCAAAGCTTGAATGAGCAAGAAACACACGGAAAATGTGTTTTAAATATAAATATATCTATATTTACATTGTCTTTGTTTATTATCGCTTCACACAGATCTGCTGTTTTTCATTCACTGTCTCTTCTGTACAAATTGGGGTCAAATGCTCCATTTATGTATGTCATGATTTAATTATCCGTCTCTTTTATTTGCACTTTTTCACTCATTCAGTCAAAGCAACAGTGTATAAATAGTTTGATGCTCTCGCTCTATCTTTTCATACACAAATTGAAAAAGTACATCAGAACAGGTGGATGGAGCTGCTGCTTTCTGTGGCAGCTTCAGTAACTCATTCCCAGACACAACTGCTCTGCTACAGCTTCTGCAACACACATCACATCCTGAATTGATGTAATCTTCCTGTCGTCATCCAACCCTGACTGTTCAAAACAGACTAGAGCCTGATCCTATTTCCTCTCTCGTCGTTCCAGTTTATTTCAAGTTGTTTGTTTTGTTTAGGTAAAACTAAGTTTTGCTCGGTGGTCCATGGACTGAACTGGTCAAAGGTTGTTTCTGTTACCTTTCGGTCACCGCTGCCCCGACGTGATTGATGAAGGTTGACTGCTGTCTTTGGTTTTAAGGAAATGTATGGAAACTATTCAGATGAGAAGGCCAGAAGAGGAAAAGCTTTTTTTATATATTTGTATTTTCAGAGACCTGATGTGTAAATGGGTCTTTTCTGTTATTCTGTCATTACAGGTTTCAAACTGGCCTCTATAAAATTACATTCCTACACAACTAAACTACATTAAAAGAAATAAATGTAATTTGGGAAAAGTGGCCAAAATGTGTGACTGGAGGTAAGAGGGGTTGTTGGTGCCATAAACTAGAGACCAGACTTTCACCCAGAAGATCAGGGTTTGTGCCCCATGATGGATGTGAGGGACCATCCATCCATCCATCCATTATCTATACACCACTTAATCCTCACTGGGGGGGGGGTGGTTGGACAGGTAACTAGTCTGAGGAAGCCGGAGAACCCAGTGAGAACCCACACTGCACGGGGAGAACATACAAACTCCACGCAGAAAGATCCTGGGTGTCCTCACTGGGACGCGTACCGGTGACCTTCTTGCTGCGAGGCAACGGTGCTAACCGCCGTGCCAGCTTGCAGCCCGATGAGGGACTATCAGTCTCAGAATTAAGTTTCATTTTCTGTTGTTGTTGTTTACTTGTACTTTTCACCCACTTTCTGAAACTGGAAAAAAAAAAGCATTTCCTCTCAGAGAAGCTCTGTGGATTTCAACCTGTGTCACTTCCACTGGAAGACTGGCAGAAAGGGATTTATTACTGACCAGTAAAAAAAGGATTCCAGAAAGCAGGACACCTTTTGTCTTGACTATTGAAAAAAAAATTTCAATTACCACAAACTGATGACGACACAATGAACCTGCAGCGTTTGGGCCCCTGAGGAGCTGCAGCCTCTGGCTCCTAAACCTGCTGCCTTGATCTGTCCTGGACAAGATAACCAAGCAGATGAACAGATTATCTAGACCATCTTCTTTGGAGGTAAAGAGTTGGAGTGCCTGAAATCTCTGAATCACTCTGAAAATGGTGTGTGTACGACACAAAGGAATCAGTAACGCCCAGTCATATCCACATGTGACTACACAGTGCACCATTAAAGCTGTGACTGTAAAAACTTCACTGGCTGCTGCAGCTTCTTTCTCCACCCTGACCTCCTCCTTATGTGCTCCACTTCTGGCATTGTTGACTTTACTCCTGTGCATTTGTTCACGTACAGTCGGTGTTTGTTAGAGGTTGATTCCTTGTCCCATTAAAGTTTTCGTTGTTGCTCAGATTCTATGTGAGTTCCCTCCAAGAGCCGAGTCTTCCCCTCCAACTGTAGAACCATTAGCTATGAATGGATAATAACTACCCCCCCAAAACTATGTCTGTATACAACAAAACTGCATTATTAAAAATTATACTATATTTTAGGGAAACAATATGATGTAATTGGAGACATTTACAGTTTCAAACAGCCACAAAGTCCATGTGAGGAGGTTGGAGACACAGTGAGCCTAACACAGGGCTATCACAAACGAGGTCATTATTTTTTTAACTCATTCTCATTTGCTGTTTGCTTAAGTTTAGGAATCAAAACTACTCGGTTAAGTTTAGGAAAATATCACATTTTTGGGATGTCAGGGTCCTGCTCCATCTGACTGACTGAGAGCAACAACACTTGGAAAGCAACACAATTACTTTTTATCCATCCAGTGCATTTTTAAAAAAACATTGATTAATTCATTGGTAGTTTCTCTGAGATGTAGGAACGTCTGTTTTAGAGAAATGCTCTGATCTCACTTGGACCTGCAGGCGGTGGAGAACAAACACAGTTTGACCTGGTCATCGCTGAGCAGCTGGAGTTTAGAGTTGCTTTTTCATTTTCCACCCAGAGTTTATCCTCCTGGTCCAGAGACTGAACAAGTCAAAGGCTTTTCTGCTGTATCCTAGACCACCACTGCCTCCATAAAAAAAAATGCTGTTTATGATTTGAATGAAGTTTATGGAAATCATTCAGATGGAGAAAAAGCGTGGGTGTTTTTTTTTTCTTTTATTCTCTTATTTCAGAGTTATGTTCTAATTTTGCTTCACTAAGTAGAATGAACAGCACAACAGAATAGAAATACTTAGTCCTGCATTCAAATTATTACTTAAATTAATGTATCAAAATACTTCTAAAGTACCAAAAGTAAAAGTACTTCTTATGCAGAATAATGTTTATTACATGTGATGGTAAAGGTATCCATTAAATGTAGAGTAAGAAGTACAACTCTTGCTTGACAATGATAGTGGAGCAGAAATATAAAGTAAAATTAAATACTTGACTTAAGTACAGTGCTGGAGTAAAAGTACTTAGTTACTTTACACCCATATAATCTATTTATGTGATTCACTGAGCATATTTTGCTCTTGTTTGACAGTAATGAGTTCAGACAGGCATGGAATCAGGGAGTCAGGAGGCCCTTTTCTGTCCAATCGCTCACTACTTGAGTCCAGCCCTCCCACTCAGCTGCTTTATAACCGAGGCAACTTCCTTCATTCATTCATGCATTCATTCTGCTCCACCAGCCTCTACAGATCTACAGATCATCGCTGCTGTTCTTCTCCTCTTCAGAGATCTTTCATGCAGGTTTTAAAATTCAGCGTTTGGAGATTTGTCCTTACCTTCTGACTATGATTGTGTCCGGGCGGGTCGATCTGTCTTCGATGTAGGCTGCAGCGTTCAAACCAAACTGGGCCGGAAGTCAGCGATCACGTGTCCTCAATCTTGAACATCACTCTGGAAAATCACCTTCCATCCTCCTCAGGCAATTTCAAAATCCACTAGGAGCTTCTAGAAGTTAAATCCAACCTCCAAGCAGCGTAAATACTTTAGTCCAAAACTTCAAATCCACATCAGGAATCGTTGGGCGTCCGAGCTCCGCCCAGCTCCGGCTCCAGCTCCTCCGGGAATATCCGAGATTTAACCACATTAATTCTGCTCCAGCTCCGGAAGGCTTCACATCCAACCTCCCCTCTTCATGTCGCTTCCATGGCCTCCACCAGTCTCACCTCTTAGCACCACCAACTCCAAGTCAAGTCCCGAAATCCAGATTTCCTCCACGTGTGTTACCTGCCATACAACTTCCGGGTTCAAGTCCGCTGGCTCCACCCACTACCTATGACCGTGACTCCTGCAGCTCCAGCGCCCCCTACTGGTGTGGCCCTTCTCCTCCAGCCACATACTGTCAGGTAATGGTACCATTCTAGTTAGATTCTGCTTAGTTCATCTTGATAAGCCTGTGGAGGAAAAGTCTTGATGATTGTGTTAAAATATGAGTTGTTAAGAGCGTGATTCACGTTGGTCACCGAATATTTTAACGACTGTTTGAGGTAGCTTTCGAGGCAACAGATTGTGCGAGTAAATCATGAAGCTGTGTTGCTGTCACGCTAGCATGGACAGCTACTGTATTGGTGAAAAGTAGTAGCTCTGTCAGTCTGTTCCTGGCTGATGCGTATAACAAGCTGTTAAGCTGTTGTGTGTTTCAAAGATAAAGGCGGCTGCTGGAAGAAGACAGGTTCCTCGGCCATCTTGGACATTTCAGACATTAGAATGCACTATTTCACTCTTTTCAAAGTAATTTCAGTCACACACCTTTCTGAGCACACCGCAGCCACCAATCGGCAGCTAGCCTTCACAGTGAGGCGTTCAGGGAACATCAGCAAATTTTGGGTCCATCGATAAGCAGCTGTTCAGCAACTACTCAGTAAAAAGGTAGTCTGGAGTCCTGCTCCGTGTCATCTTTCTTCACTTGCAGATCATGCCTTGTACTAATTAGAATAGCAGGTACAGGTGGCACAGTGGTGCATGGGTACCCTGGTCGCCTCTCAGCTCGAAGGTCATTGGGCCTTTCTGTGTGGAGTTTAAGTTCTATCTATGTGGAGTTTGCATGTTCTCCCTGTGCCTGCGTGGGTTTTACAGAGTGCTTCGGGTTCCTCCCATAGTCCAAAGATATGCCGTGGTTAATTGGTCATTCCAAATTGTCTGAAAGCATGACTGTGACTGCGCCTTGTTGTCTGCCTCTGTTGACCCTTTGATGGACTGGATACCGTCCAGGTGAACCGTGCCTTTAACCAAAGTCAGCTTTGACAGGCCCCAGCCACCCTGCAACACTACAGAGGATAAAGCATCCAGACATCCATCATCTATACACCGCTTAATCCTCACTAGGCTCATGGGGGGCTGGAGTCTATTCCAGCCGGCTCAGGGTGAAGGCAGGGGACACCCTGGACAGGTCACCAGTCTATCACAGGGCTACACTTAGAGACAGACAACCAAGCACACTCACATTCACACCTACGGACAATTTAGAATCACCAATTAACCTCAGCATGTTTTTGGACTGTGTGGGAGGAAGCCGGAGAACCCGGAGAGAACCCACGCTGCACGGGGAGAACATGGAGACTCCACGCAGAAAGATCTTGGGTGTCCTCACCGGGATGTGAACCGGCGACCTTCTTGCTGCGATGCCACAGTGCTAAACACCGCTCCACCCTGCACCCTCGAGGATAAAGCGGTGTATAGAAAATGGATGGATGGTACAGATGCTCATTTGGGGAAAGTGGACTTCATAGATGCTTCTTGGCTTCTGCACACTATCAGTGGCATCTGTCTGGAGTTTAGTGAAAACATAAACCAGACTTTGTTTGCAGTCAGACTGACTGGTTTAGTGGTGACAAAACAAACAAACCAAAAAACCAAAAACTGATCGGTCTCCCCATAATTATCAATGAGTGCTAACTATGTCATTAGATTTCATATTACATCTTAACACAATAATATATATAGAATAATATAGATAAGAATGATTGATTTCAGAGATTAACTTTACTTTAAATATAGGGTCATGACCCTATTGCATCCATGTCTGAGCTATTATATTAAATTTAGGTACACTTCTGTATGTAAAATAGAACTTAATTTCCACATTTATAAACATCTTGGCATTTTAGCTATAATATTAAACTAGGTGGGTTTACCATAGTGTCTCAGCCTTTCCAAATATTATGGTCAGGTAAAGAATGATTATATATATTCAAGAGGCTGAAACCATTATTTTTACTTGGGGAAATTCACACCATAATAACTCTATCGGGACTCAAATACAATACTTACACTTGGGTAGTTCGTACTTTTAATCATATTTCTTTGCTGGAGATCACTTACCACAACAGCTATTGTTTTAAATGTGTTATATTATCGGCGACGTGACCTTATCTCCAAATTACAGCAAATGAGTACCTGCCCCAGGACAAGTTAGATCTATTTGGAGAAGTATGTAGATGCTACATCATATCAATCTATGATTGAGTTTGCACACATAGACTTTGCTGGGGCATCTTAATCATGCAACATTAATCATTTCTCAGGCTGCTCTTTTGTGTCCAGACTTCTCAACCTTTCTAAACTGTGGTTAAGTTGTTCATCATCTTGACAAGAAGACTCACAATCAGATTCACAGTGGGTCACTGGCACTGAAACGGCATAACGACACACTAGAAGCATTGATCACATCAAGGTTCTTATCTCACGCTGCCACCTCAGCCCATTTTGGGGGTCTTCTTTCATAACTAATGTTTTGAAGATGTATGGCCAAGGGGCTTCCATCCTTGCCTGCTAGCTTCCAGCTTACTTCTCTGTTACAGTCTACTCCCCTTCCACCAGGAAGATAAATGGTAGAGGAAACATCACCGTGTTTTGCAACAACGAAACCGCAGTCAGCATTATCAAAAATGCTCCTCAGTTCATATCCGTGCTTCATTTCACACATAAGCAATTCGTTGACCAGGTTTTCAAAGCTGATTATCATTATAAAGGTGCACTGATCTTCATTGTCAGCGTTCATACACTTTCTGTTCCTTCTCATCTATGACTTGGTGCCTGGAATGGTTAACCAATGCAAGAGATGAGCCTCTGTTCAACACGGACTCTGGGAAGGCCTTGTCCAGGCCTTGGTTTGCTCGCCTCCACCTCCCATGCCAGCGCCGTGGTCTCTCCCCCTAAACTACAAAACCTATTCCCTCCACTCATCCTCTGCACTGTATGAACATTCCATCTACCTGAATGCCATCAAGTATTGCCCAAAGGCAATGAATAGTTCATATTGTACATAATCCGTGATAACTACATGTAATTGGGGCTCTGTTTCATGTCTGTTCATGACAGTTGTGCATGCCTGCACAAAGTCAAAGGAAATGTTTCATGCTTGATGCAGCACATAGTCTCGTGTCTTAGTATATTTGTCACTATATTAGTCACTATAATAATGCCTTGCCAAATCTGTGTGCATTCAACATGCTGCTGATCATCTGCATCCAGATGTGAAGGCTGTGCATGAATTCAAAGGAAATGTGTCATTCTTGTTAACGCCTCATACAGCTTTGTTTGGTTACGTATCATTCTGTATCATAAACAGACTACAGCTCCTGGAAATGCATTTCTTCACTGATGGATAGAAACTTCACCACAGCCATGAAAGAGAAGCTAATTATAGCAATTTTTTGGTTTATGGAACATGCACATGGAGTTTACCTGGAGCAGTGATGGGATCAATGATGCAAGGAGAGAAATAAGTGAGGAGATTGTCTCGCCACATATGGAGCTGGTTTTGTGAAATCTTTTGTTCGAGGATGAATGAACCACAGCAGTATGCGCAGCTTCATGCTACACAGCTAGCATTGGCTAAACAAGCTAAATGAGTTTTATCATATATGCACATTTATATTTACTGGAAAAAAAAAGTTTTGCAAAAGCATCAGAGCTCATGGAGGCTCCGAAAGAAATGACTGGAATTCCAGCTGATTCACATACATTCACAGAGCTTTGTGGAAATGAGACACGACTCTCTGTTACCTCACTTTGTTTTATAACTGCTGGAAAACTACACGTTGAAATGTTAAGTTGTTATTTTTCACTGTACTTTGAAGCGGAAAGCTTTGTTGGGACAAAACAGTGCTCCACTGTATTTCATAGATGATTACAAAAAACAAAAAAAACTGAGTATTGAGCAGTGTTTGTTTTTTTTAGTCAGCATCTGAAAGAAATCAATCAGCACACCTCATAAAGCCAATTAGAACAGAGGAGTTAAAAGACACTGTCCTGCCATCAGAGTCCTAAAAGTCAACTCGATGTTTGAGCGAGTGTTGAGCAGTTATGAGTGGATGAGGAGGATCAAGGTGGTGCTCATCAGTCCTGGCATCACGGGACTGGATTAGTTCACGCAGAGCAAAAGAAATCTCACATGCCAGTAAGCTTTCCCACCTCAAAACACTGTTCTGTGCTGTCGCGAGGCAGAAATGTCCCCCGTTAAAGATGAGCTTCCACTCACAGATTTGTTCTCCACACACACTCTTGGATCTGTGAAATATGACCTGATTATCTTGAGGTTAATTAAACTCTACAGTCCAGAGAAAAATATCAACTCTCTAGAGAGCTTTGCTTTCTTAAAGTCAGAAACAAGGTTCAGCCCCTCTCTTTGCCCCAGAAGTTCCGATTCAGTCCCCAAAGATCTTCATGTTTCCTGTTGATAGAATAGAATCTTTATTGTCATTGTAACAAGTACAACGAAATTAAAAAGCGCCAAACCAACAGTGCAACATTCATGTCAAAATAAAACAAAGACTATAAAAAAATGTAAAAGAGTAATTAAAATATAAATATATATTGAAATAAATAGTAATTACAGACATGCACCCATACATCCATCTCTTAATTGCACGATCCCTTAATGCACTTAGCAGCATGTATTACATTTTACATTTATTGAGTGTGGGTATTTCTGTGGGGTGGAAGCTGTCTCTGAATCTACTTGTCTCTGTTCTGAGTGATCTGTACCTTCTGCCAGACGGCAACAGTTCAAACAGGTAGTGACCGGGGTGTGACGTGTCCTTTATAATGTTCTGGGCTTTTTTGAGACAGTAGTGACTGTGCAGTTCTTCCAGAGTGAGGAGAGGGCAGCCAACGATCTTCTGGGCCATGTTGACGACCCTCTGGAGCGCTTTGTCGACGAGAAAACTGGGCAAAGGAGAGCCCGCCTACCCTGACGGAGTGTTTGCAGCGGGATACACAATGGACTCCTGGAAGGAGTGGAGGGTCGTGTGCCTCTCTATGCTTTCCGTGGAGGACATTGAAGACGTCAACTTAATTGGGATCATGGCAACAGGCTTCCTGCTGTTTGGAGTTTGTGGGTTCCTGTTTTATCGCAAAGTTCGGAAGGCGATGGCAGCACTTTCGGCAATTCAGAAGCTGCCCATCATGGAGGGAATGTTTGAGGGCTGCCAACACTCAGACTCAAGCGATATGCGAACTCAATCGCAAACTGGACGGGATTCCAGAACTTATTCGCAAGATGAGCACCAACTTGGAGCAGTTGAACAGACCGATCTGGATTTAATGGGCCATCAAGTTCAGCTTTTTGGATGACAGAGAGAACCAGTGGGACTCTAAGGACTGACGGTAAATTGCAGAGTCGTCCTGACCCAAACAATCTTCGTTAACTTTATTCGGCTCCTCCACTTCGGCCTTGGAAGGCTGATACCTCTCCAGTTCTCCTGGATGTTATGCAGACAGATGTTCGGCCCCTCCCCACCCGCCTCCTTCTCCTGTGAACTTTGTGTCTGGATCAGAACTCTTCGGCCGTGTCTTATCACCAGCATCAGACGGTAGAGACAATGTTGAGTCTAGCGGCGATGTCCATGTCCATGTCCATGGACTTACACATGCACATACACAAAGACACACAACACATACCTCCCTGGACTCAACGCCTTGGTTGGCTCCCCCCAAACCCTCTTCCTCCCCCGCCACAGGGCAGCATGCTACAGGATGCTGTGGGATGCTGTGGGATGCTATGGGATGCTACAGGATGCTATGGGATGCTGCGGGCTGATGCAACGCGCCTCGTGGCTGCGCGCCCCCCCAGTGTCTGAGCTGTGACACCTCCCCTCCCCAACACCCTCCCCCCTCCCACACATGCAAGTCTTCGAGTTTTTTGTTGTGATGTTTTATTATGTTGCTTATATGTTGAGGTGTTTTTTTTTCCTAATCCTACACTGTGTCTCCCCTAGAGGAGCCCAGTTTGGTAACTGTCTTTTTTTCCCTCTTGTTTTCCTTTTCCTGTCTAATGATAAGGGGCGCTGCTCATGCTGGCCGACCCGACAGTTCTCCCTCCTGTCTCCCCTGTTATTGGTCATTGTCTTTTTATGTTTCTTGGATGGGATGTAACTGTAAAAGTAATTTCCCTGAAAAGGGACCGATAAAGTTCTGTCTTTCCTCTGAGCCACCGTGCAGCTGGTGTACCACATGCATATGCAATACGTTAGTATGCTCTCTGTGGAGCACCTGTAGAACGACACCAGCAGTCTCTGGGTGATGCTGTTTCTCCTGAGCACCCTCAGGAAGTGCAGTCTCTGCTGGGCCTTTTTCAGCAGCTCACAGGGGTTCACGCTCCAGGACAAGCTCTCCTCAATCTGGACTCCCAGGAAGTGAAAGTTGGCCACCCTCTCCACACAGTCCCCGCTGATGGTTAGTGGTAAAATGTCCGATTTCTTCTTCCTGAAGTCTATGACAACCCCCCTGGTCTTCGAGGTGTTGAGGTTATTTTCATTGCACCGTTCTGTTTGCTGCTCCACCTCATTTCTATATGATGTTGTAGATCCTAGAAATATAAATTCCTGCCATCTCACAGTCACATGATCTTAATTTGGCTGGTTGAGAAAAGAATGTACCAAATATTAAAATAGACTCCAGGATGTGTTTTTGATTTCACTCAAAAATGTTGCCACGACTCGTCATCAGATGGACAAAGCAGCAGCACAAGTACGTACACTGAACAAAATATAAACGCAACACATTTGTTTTCGAGGGGGTTCAGAAAGCCAGTCAGTATCTGGTGTGACCACCATTTGCCTTCCACAGTGCAACACATCTCCTTCCCATAGAGCTGATCAGGCTGTTGATCGTAGCCTGTGGAATGTTGCTCCACTCCTCTTCAACGGCCAAGTTGTTGGATATTGGGAGGAACTGGAACACGCTGTCATATACGCTGATCTAGAGCATCCCAAACATGCACAATGGGGGACATGTCTGGTGAGTACGCCGACCATGCAAGACCTGAATCGTGTACAGATCCCTGCACCATGGGGCCGTGCATTATCCTGCTGCAACATGAGGTGATGGTCATGGATGAATGGCACAACAACGAGCCTCAGGATCTCATCACGGTATCTCTGTGCATTTAAACTGCCATCAATAAAATGCACCTGTGTTTGCTGTTCATAACATACACCTGCCCATACCATAACCCCACCGCCACCATGGGCCACTCGATTCACAACGTTGGCATCAGCAAACCGCTCACCCGCACGTCTGCCATCTGCACTGTACAGCAAAAACTGGGATTCATCCGTGAAGAGAACACCTCTCCAAAGTGCCATCGACTTGAGCCGTTGCCCACTCAAGTCAAACAACTGCAGTCAGGCCGAGACCCCAATGAGGACGACGAGCATGCAGATGAGCTTCCCTGAGACGGATTTGACAGTCTGTGCAGAAATTCAACAGATTGTTGCAGCAGCCGTCAAGTGACTGGCCTTAGACGACTTTGGAGGTGAAGATGCTGGATGTGGAGGTCAAATTTGTGAATAATACTTGAGAGAAAATGGCCTTTTGAATACATAGAAAAAGTCTTAGATCTTTGAGTTCAGCTCATGAAAACTGGGAACAAAAAAAGTCTTGCGTTTATATTTTTGTTGAGTGTAAAACATCTTTCTGTCGGCATCTTATATCATTAAGATGGCAAGTTGGATCTAGTTATGAAAACTGAAGCGTGATGTTTGTCTTTAATAATTTGAAGTGCCAAGTATGTACTTGACCCTCAGTGCCAAATATGTTCTGAGTATCGAAAAGGCTTTCCAAATAACACAGAACAAAACAAATGAACAGAATTCTTAAGGGGGGGGGTTATGTTTTCCTTTCTGACACCATTTCACACCGAATTCATTCCTGAAGCCAGATGCACTGTGTCAGTCAGTCTCACATACGAAGGTGTTGGTGTGTGTGTGTGTACAGATACAGATCCTGTTGGCGAACGTCCCTCATGCTCCTGCTGAGCCAGCACTTGTGGAAATCCCCCTGCGGAGGCTTGGCAGCACCTGATCGGTGTGAAGAAACCCGCACTCAGGCCTGAGCAGCTCCTCCATCAGCTTTTATTTGCTCCTATTGACATTTCAGCGTGCCGACAAAGACTTTTTATGACATTTTTTTTTTCTTAGTGCTATTAGGATGACATCTGAAAAAAAGTGTTTGTTCATTTACAGGAAATTTCACAACAGGCCATTGTTCACTTGGTTATTGATCTACAGGAGCTTAGTGTGGATGTGTGTTAACAATGCATAACACAGACACTGTAAGAGCTTTCAAAATGTCATGAAAATACTTAGAATGAGTCAGAAGATGTAGCGCACTTTTCAAAATTGCCAGGTTTTTAGAAAAGGCTAATAATGAAATATGATGTTTCATTTATGAAAGATGGGAAAAACAAACAAAAAAATATAAAATCCTAATGGCTCCTGAACTCACAGAGCAAACAGCATTTTGTGATGAAGATAATGTTACAGTCTTTAAAGCTGAGCGAGAAAAACAACTCCAAACTAGTGAATGGTGCTTTTTCTTTTTTTTAATGAAATTATTAGGAAGTTCAATAATTTCATCAATCAGCACTGCAGGTGTTGCTGACTTCTTGAGGGTATTTGAGTCATTCTAAGTTGTGTGGAACGAGATGATTCCGTTTTCTCTCCAGTATTCACCAACACAACATGACGATAGACACCCCCGACTTCACAGCCTCCAGTTTCCAGTCAACCTTCCAACTGTACTTTTCCAATGAAAAAAAAAACAGCAGCAGGCAGGAACATAAATTACCCTGAAGCGGCAAGACTACGCATTTATGACTCACCTCTAATAATACTGCTAATATTACAAGTTTGGGAAGTAATAACAAAAAAGCCCAGGATCCAACTACATGCAGCTTGAACGTGTGAGCAGAAGCAGAGCTGAGGGGCGTCTGGCAGCCCAACACAACCAAGAGTGACGCCTGTTAGAGGGCTACACACAGAACTGGAGCTACATCCTAACCATAACGGTATTTAAATTGTATTATCAGCAATTTAAAAAGTACAACTTGGAAGAACTGTTCCTGATTTTGTTTTTTTTTTTGTTTAAAGTTGAGGGTTACATGAAAACCTTATTATATACCAGTCGATGTGGCAGTTATGCCTGCATAAGCAAATGACAAAAAAAGAGTATTTGACCTGCAGCAAGTTACCATGCAGAGCAACAAATGACAAGATATCAGTTTCTGTGCCACCTCAATGTGAGTGACAGTGGAACAGCTGTCCGTCATGGCATCAGCATGACAGCAGCATAAAAGAAGAACCCAACTGAATTATAATTTGGGAGTTAACAGAACCACTACCGTAAATGCCCCATTGTGAAATTGTAATAATAATGATCACTTGCAATTTCGTTCAACTGATTCAACTCACAGATTGCTTGTTCAGCACAAAGCGGCCTCATTGTTTTCAGGAGTGCTGCTTTAGTTGTGCAGAGGCATCATGTGACAGCCCTTTGGCTCAGTTTGCTACGAGCACTACGAAAAAAACTTGGAAGATGGAGTCCATTATTTACTTTCTCCACCTACTCTTCCAACCACAAAGAATTAGAAGAGATTTTAAAGTCAAGCTTCAGTTTCAAAGGTCTCTTTTTGCAGTAAGATGCACCATTTTTAGGCTGCAAGGTGAGGCAGTTGGTAGCACTGTTGCCTCGCAGCAAGAAGGTCGGCGGTTTGCGTCCCAGTGAGGACACCCGGGATCTTTCTGCGTGGAGTCTCCATGTTCTCCCCGTGCAGTGTGGGTTCTCCGGCTTCCTCTCACACAGTCCAAAAACACGTTGAGGTTAATTGGTGATTCTAAATTGTCCGTAGGTGTGAATGTGAGTGTGCTTGGTTGTCTGTCTCTAAGTGTAGCCCTGTGATAGACTGGTGACCTGTCCAGGGTGTCCCCTGCCTTCGCCCTGAGTCAGCTGGGATAGACTCCAGCCCCCCATGACCCTAGTGAGGATTAAGTGGTGTATAGATAATGGATGGATGGATGCACCATTTCTAGCCATTTTTGCAGGTTATTAGTTGATAGTATAAACCTGTAAGACACAAGTGAGACTGATGCAAGAGCACGTTATTCTGTGGGAGGTTTTTTTTGATCCCGTCAGCACCACTCCACCTACAGGAAACACTGCTGCTGCTGCTCGTCACACTAGTTAGGAAGCTGTTCGACTCATAATGGTGTGTTTCAGTTTCAGCAAAACCTTCAGCTAATCATTTCAGAAATAGATAATACACCCATCACTTTTCAAGTTATTCTCAGATTAGATAGATACAGCATGGAAGTAGTGACATAGATGAGGTGTAAAATTACAATAAATTCACGCATTTAATCAATTACCGTCGATCCCACGAGCCTACAGTGATTCTTTGACTGGTTTGACATGAACAAAGCATTAAGTTGCTTTTACATGATATTAAAAAGGTCTTCCAGCCATCCTTGTTGAATGTCAGACCCCCATCATTTGCTGTCTGTATCTCCACTGACGCTGTGTAAAAAAAAAAAAGAAAGAAAAAAAGCAAAAACACTGAAGTGTCATAAAAGAAGTGGTGAGTATAGCAGACGTGTGAAGCCCACCCACTGTCTGCTGGAGGCGAGCAGCTCGAGGCTACATCAGCCGTCACTGGCAGTGCAATGTTGGATTTAACTGTCAGATGTTGGCTTGCATGGCAGGCAAAGACGGCGTCAAGCTTTGGTAAAGAAGAGGAATGTGTGGAATAAAATATCTCTGGTTCAGATTTTTAGCGTGTTCGCTGTGACGGCGTTGCAGGAATAAAACCTGAAATTGCTGCAGTAGCTTTTATGGTAAACCTACATCGGTCACCAGGGTTATCATGTGGTATATATGGTACGATACAGATAAAAGAAAAAAATGCAAACCAGCCAGAGGTTCCAGTTTGAAATACGAGTGAACATCTGGATGGTTCACTAACACGCCTAATAAAACAAGATGTTCGACATAGTATTCAACCTGTACACGTTTATTAGACTCCTTTGAAGTTTTACGATAAGGTTTACTAAATTACATCCTTTGTGTCTAGACGCAGCTATTGCGCTTGTTAATATTTACCCAACAAGATCAATGTTTCTCCAACGCTCTAAAAATGGGTACCAGGCAACCACAATTCTCCAATGACTGGACAGGACAGATATGAAAACCTTTCCCTCTTCTCTGCGTAACATTAAACTCTTCAACCTTTTACTGAAATGTTACCACGTCTGCAGAAAATGTTGGATGGCGGGTAGTGTAAATAACTTCACACTGTATTTTGCAACATCTGATAAGTAAGTCCTTCACCTGTGTGTGTGTTCATATCACTGGGTGTTTCTTTATTGAATAAATCAAAGGGCTGTTTACACTCATTCATGTTTTCTACACTAACACACACCCAGGCCTGATAACAGAAAAAAGTGCGCTGGCAGGTCACACATCATCCAGCCGCCCTGAGAAAGTGAGAGGAAAGTGGTGTTTACACATTAAACAGAAGGCAATTGTGGAGTGAACACGCCTGATGAGAGATATGTTTCTGTTTGGGTACAATTAAAGTCATATTTTTCTCATAGACAAATAACTGTTGCAAGAACAATAAAGTGGGTGAAGAGTTGATTTCAAGGAACAGCCTTCTGCAAAGGAAAGGGATTTTTTTCTCGTCATTTTTACTAACCTGGAATGATCAGCATCTATGAATTTCTATGGAAAATCCAAGCAGTGACTGGTGTTTCCCAGTATGCACGGATTAATCTAATGGGCTATAACTGCTAATCCCTGTTTTATTTCTCTGCAACATACCTGGCAGGGCTACTCTACCTGCATAGCCTCCCTTATTAGATAACTGCAGAGATATTCTCTACACGTGAGAACAGTTGTAAGAAATGAAGGAACATAAGATAACAATAACACTCAGGCTTGTTTGGACCTCGTCAACTTCTTCTTCGCGACCAGTTATCTTGATCTGTGGCGTCTTGTATTGTTTCAGGATAACCTTGGCATTAAGCTTTTTTTCTGGGAGCTGAGCAGGAAGAACAGGCCTCGGCATGACTCCGCCGGATCGTGTGCTGCTCCTGCTGTTGATGTTGCACCTTCTGCAAAAGGCTGTTTTTCTTCACAGATGAAAACGGAGATAAATTTCCAGTGTGTGGGCAGCAAAAGACATAATTATAGCACATGTTCAGTCGATTTTCTGTGCAAGATGTGCAAAGCTGCATGCGCTTTTAGAAAACTCCTTTGAAAATCTTTATGACGAATACATTTCTTTCCCTTTTTAGGTAATACCCTTATATCAGGGATCTCCAACTCCGGTCCTCGTGAGCTACTGTCCTGCAGGGTTTGGACGTACTGAAACACTACTGACTCAAATTAATGGATCTACACCAGTCTGTTAATGATCCATTAATGTGAGTCAGGTGTGTTGCAGTACAGAAACATCTAAAACCTACAGGACAGTAGCTCACGAGGACCAGAGTTGGAGATCCCTGCCTTGTAAGCTGTCTTGCCAAACTTAGAAGAGAAGACTGATACCGCTGAGTTGTCTTTTTTATACTTTGGGTTTTGGAAACTTTTTTTTTTTTTTTTAAATGGTAAAGAATACAAAATGAACTTATGAGGTGAAAAGCTTTTTCCAACATTTATGCTAAGCTAAGCTAGCTAACAGCAGGCAGTAGCTTAATATTTAGTGGGCAGATATGAAAGTAATATGTCAATCTTCTTTGCTAACCCTCTGCAACAAAGTGAACAAGAGTATTATCCAAACTGTATATCTTTTTTTTTTTTTTTTTTTGATACAGGTATTTCAGTAATGATTAAGGTCCATGTATTCATTGAAAGGCTCTGTATATAAACTGACATACTGGCTTGCTCGCCCCATGAGCTTAACTATCACAACTAAATGCCTAATACCAGCCTTTACCTTAAGCCTAACCAAAAACATGTCCTAATCTGAGCTCTAAAACCAAGTTTTAACACGCCAACAGCGCGCTTTGATGTTCCCTCTGAAAGTGAGGATCAGCTTAATCGCCCTGACTGTCTTTGAATGTGCTCACTTCCAAGATTTTAAAAACAAATTGGTCCTCACAAGAATAATGCACAAACACACACACACACACACACACACACACACGTCTCTCCAGGGAAATGTTGCTGCCTGGGTTTTCCCCGCTCACACCTCCTACCAGTGGGACGGTTTTCTCCATCGACATGTCTGTTTACATCACCAGTAAATGTAAATGAAGAGCTGCTGCTGCTGGTGCTCATAAAATAGGCTAGAATAACATGGGGAAATCATAAAACTACAGTATGCTGTTGTTACCTATTGGTTATCATCCTGTTAAGAAGAGTATGTCCTTCATGTGCAAAAACTGTGCTGCACATCATTTAAGATGACAGGACTTTAAACAAACCTCCTTCGTCGCTTGAGAAGGAAGCTGACCTTTTTACTCTCAGTTGGGAAAGTGTTGACACAGTGAATCACTGCGTTTTTCTGTGAGTCACTGCTATAAAGTTCATCTCTGCGGCACCTTGCACAGTAAACTCAGACGTTTAATGAATATGTGTAGGACTAACTGCCTCAGGGAAGGGTTTGTCCAGTAGTCTTAGTTCAAAATGATATATTTTTCAGAGCACTTTCATAAGCAACTTAACCAAACTGAAACTCATTTGAAGTCGTATGTTTTCTGCTGCAGGAACCTCTGGGCTGTGTTAGTGCAAACCGAAATGTCTATGCATGTCCCACCTGCAAGAACCATCGCTGTAGAACCTCTTTCAGAACTGTTTTTGGGGTGAACAAAATACCTTGTCCAGGGATGGTACTTTTGAGCAGCCTTGAGAAGCTGCAGAATGGTTCTGATTGGTTGAACTCAGAGAAGCTAAATGCTGATTGGTTCAAGTCAGAGAGGACAGTGGCAACAAGTTCCCTTTTTTCTGGTCTCTCGATGTCGATGTACGAGCCGTCTTCTGCTCTAACATCAACATCAAGAACATACAAATTTACCAAATAGGCTGAAATAACAAACCTCCTTTGTTCTATTTTCTGCATGTTTGTAGAATCAGTGTTTTGTCCAGTAACTACAGTATTCGTGCACTTCGGCAGACAACTCCTACATCGAAGTGGAAACTAAAAGGCTAAAAGGGCCGATTCAAGGGTCGTTCCTTTTATCATTTGTGCCACGTTGCACCTGCAGTGGAACGTTGGATACCGACTGACTAACATTGCTAAGTTCAGACTTCATGACTTATTTAAAAATGGGAAAATTGTCGTATATATAACAGATTAGCTACAATACCTGGTAACAACCCCACAACCCAGTCATACTAATGGATTATTTATGCAGCTTTGGTGACTCAATCCCAGTTTTATGATCTTTTTAAAAGGGGGTGATCTACTAGGAAGTGGTACCAAGATGCAAGTTTGTAACAGTGAATGAATATAAAAGGACTTTTGCATATTGTCAGCCTCCTTGGGGTGCCAGATTTGTGGGACCCTGAGGCGCAACCTTTCCACGGTGAGCCCTGTCGAGCGCTCCACGTGTCCCGCCCAAGCGTGCTATCAGAGGTTCTGCACAGGCATGTTTCTGCAAATGCCTCCTGGCCCAGAGATGGATCAGTTTAAAGGGACTCTCTGGGGTTCAACACTTGCAGCTATCACAAGACACTGACTCTTTCTTTGAGATAAAATAAACTGTTATGTGGATGCACTGAAGGGGAGAGAAAGAAAACACCAAAGTGAGAAGCTACATGCACTTACAAACAAAATGTCTCTCATGATGTTGCCCTTCACTGCTGGTGCTGAAAGGTAATTGACTTTCTCTAAGTTCCTGAAGGACCCTGAAGACAAGCGAAGATAAGCTGCGTCAACAAGGCAGCAGAGAACCCACCGGCCTGTCTTTGATCCACAGGGGAGCTCTAAGTTTTGCAATGAAGTGGCACAAAGACTCTGAGAGCAGCACATGCTACCTCAATGAGTCATCAGGTAAACCCTTTGCCAAGTTTTAAAAAGAACAAGTAGATGCAGAATGATGCATTCGATGACAAAGAGTTGTTTTAATACTGATACAAGATGTGTCTTAAAATCACACGGATGGCTTACTTGAAACGGCCTCACACACTGCAGCAGTACCTCCACATTTCCTTCAGTTTTGAGCAGCTAGATTGAACGTTGGCACAATCCTGTCAACCTCTGACAACCTTCAAGTTTAGTTTGTCTATTATTGTTGTTACTGATTTTTTTATATCAAATTTTCCAGTGAGTTTGCATGCTTTTGTCCATCATGTATATGCATCCGACAAGCACGTAAAACCGAGAATGTGGCAATTAACAAACGGAAATGAAATGAAAACAAAAGCAATTCCTTCCTTTTTCCACTTATGTGTCTCTTTCACTAGAAGGACTATCAGGCCCAGGAAAAAAATTCAACAAAATGGCATTAAACTTACTGATATCACTATATTTTGAACTAAAATATCTCCAGAGTGCTTGTTATTTTTTCTAGTCTTATACAGAGTGCCACATTTTTAACTTGCATGATTCACACTGTAATGCTCCCAAAATAAGATCTAATGGGTTCAATGTGAAATTCTTGTATTTTACAGCATCTTCACAAATAACTCATGCACCTTGAGAGTCTTTGGATAATCAAATATCTTGACATTCATGCTGATACATAAAATCTTTCAGTTTCAGATTTAAACTTTCTTAACTCATCTGATATTCTGTCATTGAACTGAAAATTGTGCAATTTGGACTTTATGCTTCACTTGTCTCACATGTTTTAGAATAATTATCTCAGTTTAATATTCTGTGTTTTCGAGGTAACTCACTACAGAGTACCACCTGTACTCTCACCATTTCTTATGTTGTTCTCACAGTTTTGACGTCTGAATGAAAAAACAGAGCTACAGCTAACCTCCGTCACATGTTCCCATCACATGGGCAGGCCCAGCACGTTTTCTCCCTGTGATACGATCTCATGTGTTTCCAGGTGTGGGATTTGACAGATGAGTTGCAGCCCCTCTCACGATGTCAGTTTCCCCTGAGGGGAAACCCCCGAGACAAAGACACCGCCACTGCCAAGTGCACCAGGACAGTCATTCAGCTTCGGGCCGCAGCATTATGAGACAGTCCAATTTAATTTCTTCAATTACCTTGCATGTTTTTCGTTGAACACCAACAGAAGTAGACAGATAACATGTTGATGGCTCCAATTGATAACAAGATTAAACTACAACTACACAAGAAAGGTTTCACAAGAACACACACAGCACAAAGCTTTGTACCTAAAAATGCTAACAAAGACCAGATATTAATCCATTTTCAGAAAATAACTGACTTGTTATCTCTGAAATCAGATTTATATTTATACTTCTACACCAACCACTGCTGCTTTATCTCTCTGCAACGCTGTCGTCTCAGTTAATGTGTAAGTAATTTACATCATCTTATTTATCAGGCACCAGGGAGACATTTAAGGGAACGTTTTAACATCAAGAATTTGCCAAATGAAGCAAAGTTTAAACTAAGGAACAACCTTCATTGTTATTTACCTCACTGGCTTTAATTATACAATGGCTCAGAGCTCTACAAAGTTAAAGTGATGCTGCTTGGAGTGACCAACTCAAGCTTACTCACACTTCACTTCTCTTCCCTTTTTTGGTTTCGCTGGAGGAATCAGGCACTGCCACAATGATGAGAGGTGGAGCCACCACACCGAGCTTCAAACCGCTTTAAAGACACCTATGGGTGTTTGTCTGTTTATAAATGGTCATGGAAAAATGATTAGACCCCCCTTGTTTTCTTCAATTTCCTGTTCATTTTAATGCCTGGTACCACTAAAGATATATTACCTGAAGAATACAATGAACATGACAACAAATGCAGCTGATTACATGATACTTTATGTCCTATTTGACATGCTTAAACTGAATTGTATTCCCTGTAGGGTATATAAGAGGCCGCTTCATGTCATGAGCAGCACTGCACATGTAAAGGCCTGGAGTGGTTTCCTGCTTACATTCAAGCCGTAGCACAACTCAGAAGTTGTCAGCTCTCACATAATGCCTAAAACAAAAGAATTATGTGAAGCCACAAAGGCAGCCATCTTGGCACTGCTGGAAGTTGGCATGAGTGAGAGACAGGCAGCGGAAAAACTGACATCCGTTAATTACACCAAGAAAAAACAAGCCCAACATGGTACTACCAAATTGCTAGCTGGTTGTGGCAGGAAACGTCTTTCTACCCCACGAGATAACCATGCACTCATCTGTTCATGTGTCAGGAATCATCATCAGACCTCCAGGGACCTTAAAAATGAGTGGGCGCTGTGGAGAAGTGTGACTTGTTTGGCAAGACACACAGAGTCACACAGAGCACAGAAGAAGCCCTTCATCAATGAAAGGCAGAGGAAAGCCCGGTTACTCTTTGCTGGAGATCACAAGGATTGGACTGTTGATGATTGGGCTGAGGTTCTCTTCAGTGATGAATCCAATTTTCAGTTGCTGCCCACTCCAGCCAACTTACTGGTGAGGAGGAAGCCTGGAGAAGCCTACAAACCAGACTGTCTTGCCCCTACAGTAAAACATGGGGGTGGATCAGTGACCATCTGGGCTTGTTTCAGTTTGGGTGGAACAGGGCAAATGCAACTGTGTGAAGGCTGAATGGACCAGGTCATGTACAGGGCTACTCTTGAAAACAGTCTTCTTCCATCAGCTGGAAAACTCTTTCCTGCCTCGAATGACTGAATTTTCCAACAAGACAATGTTAAAGCCTGGATCGAACTGAAAACCTGTGGAAAATCATCAAACTCAAAAATGGAGAACCACAAGCCCCAAAACAAAGCAAATCTGATCGAATTTGTGCAACAGGAATGGGCTGCTGTGACAGCAGAACAATACCAGAAGCTGGTGGAGACCATAGACTGTATAAAAGATGGACGCTGCAACCGGCTCTGAAAAATGAAGCCAACCCGGAAGTGTCAAAAACCTGCAATATCACTACGTCCGCCAGCTGCTGGCTCCAAAAAGCCCTGGCTCCCATAGTCCCAAAATCCAAGATGTCAACCAGGAAGAAGCAAAACCCTGGCTTCATTTTCTCAGTGCAGAAACCAACGGGTGACGTCACGGTAGCTACGTCCATCTTTTATACAGTCTATGGTGGAGAGCAGCCAAGACACATGGCTGCAGTCATCAGAAACAATGGTTATGCAATCAAGTACTAACTCCTGTGTGTATCATGTGACTAAAACAGACAAAAAAGAAAATATGGAATGCCTAAAAAGCACTGTTTTTGGCAGTACAAAACCATAGCTATTAATGTAAGAACTGAAGGGATTTTGGTTACTATCAAGAAAACCTAGTAGGAGTAAGACCCTTTAAAGAGAGTGTTACTCCTACTGTCATGAGTCCTTCTTTTACTCTGGTGCTACACAAATCATCAGCCACTAAAACAGACAACAACAAACAAAAATAAAACGACACATGATCATTTTCCAGCTTCTTACGTAATAACAGATCTGAAAGGCTGCTTTGATGTGTTTACAATCAAAATCTATGAGATGCAACATGTCAGTGTGACATAAAAAATAGCTGCAATCTGCAAAAAAAGAAACAAACAATCCTGTAGGTGGCTTTACATTTTACTACATCCTAAATGCATCAGAAACAATAATATTACACATTGGCTGTCATTGCAAGAAAAAGCACAAAGTGTAAATAACTAATAACATTAATGGATAACTGTAGTTTATTCCATCGCTGTTCTTATTTTTGTAGTTGTGGCCATTAATGTTTAGAAATGTCTTTACATGTGCCTACAACTTCATTAGAGTTTGTTGTAAACTATTTATCAAACAAATCAGGGAACCTACATTAGATGGTATCAGGAACAAAGTGACTTGTTGTTTCCTACTGACCTCCCCCAACACTCCTGGATTTATTTATATAGCGCTAATTCACAACATATGTCACACCGTAACACTTCACACAGTAAGGTAAAAAGCTGACAAATTTTAAACAGTGAAACCAAAAAAAATCGAGCAAGGACTTTGTGACAGTGAGACGAAACACAAAACCTCAGACAGAACTCAGGGAGGGCGGCCTTCTGCCTCCATCAGTAATTCAGCATTGATTTTGAAAGTTACTATTGCAAAAATAAAACTCAGGCTAAAATAAACTGGACTTATCTTTTATTTAAGCCTCCTTACCAAGTGATCCAGTATGCATAATAACAGACGTTTGATGTTAACTCTTCAGCATACTGTGAGTCAGCAGTTATTAATGATAGAAAGAATATCCGTGCTTATCAAGTCAAAACGGATGCAAGAAAGGTGTGTAAGAACATGTTCCCTGAGAAAAACAAGAAGTAGACAACCGTTCTCCCTATAGATAAAATGAACACTCGTGTTTTCAGACGCTGGGTATGAAGATTGAGCTGCTGTATGAGTCTTTCTCCTCCTCCTCACCATGTTCCTTGTGATCCTCCAGAAGTTTATCCAGTAGGTTTGGTGATTCCGACTCCACCTCTGGATCTTCATTCAGAGACTGACCCTGTGGTTCAGGGTCCAGCTGGTGGTCTGAATGCTGTGGGAGGTCCAGGATCTGCGGCTGAGGGTCCGCACCCTGGGCCTCCAGCTGTGGGAACATGGTGGTCAAAGACATGGACAAAGGCATGTGGACCAGAGGTGACCCGGGCAGGGCTGCAGAACCTGGGGCAAACTGGACCCCTGGATTGGGCATGGTAGATATGGTGGTGAGGGGCTGGGCCCAGGGAAGGTAGGTCAACCCTGAGTCTGGGAGCTCCATCTGAGGGAGGGAGGCTGGGCCTGGGCCCACTGGTATGGTCTGAAACAGCAAACATGAGGTTCTGTTGATTAAAAAGAAACTGAAACTAGCAAAGATAGAAAGATGTCCTTAAAAGTGCAATTTGCTTTTTACACAGTGCAGATGTGTTCAAAACTTCTTTATAATGTGCAGAGGAAATTGGGAGCTTATACCCTGAGTTAAGACCAAATGTTCTTAAATGGTAAATGAACTGCACTTATAGAGCGCTTTTCTACCTTAGCGGCACTCAAAGCACTTTACAATGCTTTCTCATCCACCCATTCACACACATTCACACACCAATGGTGACAGAGCTGCCATGCAAGGTGCTGCCTGCCATTGGGAGCAACTTCGGGTTCAGTGTCTTGGCCAAGGACACTTCCACTGTGGCGGGATTGAACCGCCAACCTTACGATCAGAGGACAACTGCTCTACCACCTGAGCCACAGCTTCACAAGCTCTAATAATGAAATCCTTTAAATATAGAAGGTTAAAGAATACTAGTGGGCTTAAAAGAGTTTAATCTGTGCTCCATTCCAAATCTATCTTGTCATCTGTGGGCATGTAACGCTGAGGACAGCAAACAGTTGTCAGTTGGTTGTCATGTCAGTTCCAGTGCAATGATAACAGGTTATAATGGTGGAGAACACATCCCAACACCTTCTTCACTGTCTATGTGTATGGGAAGCTACTCTCTTCATCGGAAGCACAGCAGTGAAGCTACAGAAACAGCACATTTCATTAAAGGTGGTTTCATGCTCAAAGCGCTTCCCTGTACAAACACGATTAAGTGATATGATAAATATTCCCATTAATTTCTAGTGCAGTTCTATACACCTCACTTAGTGGTGCATGACTGACATACAATCTCCCTGGCATGTCAGTTAAATTACTTTTGAGCATAGGTATCATTACGTTAATTGCAGGTTGCCTGCGATGCGGTAATGTGATGTAGTTCTTTGAAATAGTTGACTGTTTTTGCTTCTGAGTGTCTGCAGTAAAAGGTCGACAGAGTGGAGCAGCTCCATCCTGTTTTCACTTCCAGACCTTCAAATAGAGCTTTTTTTTCACAGCTGCTGGAGTCTGAGGAGTGCCCTGTGGCGCTGGTGCCACCCCGTCGATACTCAACATTAATATACTTATAGTAGCTTTTCCAGTTTAAAGAGTCTCATAAGAAAGTTGGAGGGGTGAAACAGATAACTTGCAGAACCTTCACAGAGAAGACTAGAGTTTGTGTCCTGTATGGGATGTAGTCACCATGTCAGTGATTGTTCCTGAGGTGTGTCGAGCACTGTGTGTGGACATGGTACAGGATTCCTGGAGAATTTAGAACTTCCCACTGTGTTGGGGGTCTGTCAACTGAGAGCATGTACAAATCACAGCACCTCCAAAGTGCTGCAGGAGCTACTTCAATGACAGCCCCTTTTATGATGAACAATAAAGGTGTGAATGATAGAGAGCCACAGTGGCGGCTGGTTAATACAGGGCGCTGCCTCACTACTAATGACCAGATAAAAAGCAGGTCACAGTAGTAATTTAATTTTAATTAATTATAACAAAATAATGATACAATAATAATGACGTTCATATTCTTTTGCCACGTCAACTATATTTGTATTATTAACAGATTTAATATTAGTCTTTACTGTGACTAAATTTACACTTCCTGGATGCAGCAAGATCTAAAGTAAACAAAACTCAGGACAACAATGTAAAGTTATAGTCGCAGCTAATCAGATGTGTTGTTTTTAAAAAAAATAGCAACAGGATCACTAGATTCAGTCCAGTTCTTTGACACAGAATGCAAGATGAAGAAATGCCCAAGAAAAAAACACTTGCATTGCTGCAGTGGTTGCATCTGTTGTGAATGTCAACAAGTTTTTTGCCTCATTGCTTTCATGGAGAAGTGACAACATTTGCAGACGTATCCTTTAAAGTTCTGGGGATTCACTTTTCGGACTAATTTTTCCCGTCCAGTCTTTACTCCCAAAGATACTACTTCAAAGATAGTTCTGCATACCCACATGATCTTCTCTCACTTACCCCAAAGTTTGTCAGCAGTGGTGTGTGTGTGTAGGTCAGCATGGTGTAGCTGGGGCACAGAGTCTGCATGTACACATCAGCAGTGAGTGTGGGGGCGGCTGGGTAGGCCAGAGTCTGAGCTGAGGGGTCCTGCTGGTTGTAGTCAGACGGAGACCAGGGCATCACAGCAGGCTGCAGCCCGGCGCTGGAGACGGAAGGTGCAGCTTTCCACCCCGAGCACTGCAGCCCTCCGTCACCAGCTGCAGCCGGCGGCTCAGCAGGAGAACCGCTGGCAGCATCGGAGCAAAAAATGCCTGAACAACAAAGAAAAACTCTGAGAGTGAGTCACGTGTTTTACTTACAGGTGGTCTGATGGTTAATGAGTCTGATAAACTCACAGGTGAGGCATGTACCTGTTGGATACGATGACTGGTTGTTGTGGGCGACCACATCCTGAGAAAGACAGAAAGCATCAGTGAAGAAAGTGAGTTGAGTCTCGATCATTTCAGCAGAGCTACAATCACATCATCACCTCAATGTTGACATATAAATATGCAGTATTTACACCTGCACCGTTCACGTCCAGGTGTGAGCAGCAGCTGGGACGCCATTATAATTAAAGCGGTGTGTGTGTGTGTGTGTGTGTGTGTGTGTTCACATACAGGTATGGTCTTCAACATTTTGTCTTACTTGTGCAAAATCTGCTTTCTGTGTAGACTTATTAGCAACTAAAGCTGAATTTTGAAATATTTTAACACCATTTTAATTCCAGGGTAGAAAACACTGAACAAATGTCCTCCACAATCCACAAAGCACCAAATGATCAGACTGGTGAGTGATCATTTTCCCTGAAGGCACAATGGACACACATGTCTTAAAGCAGTTGTTCAAAGAGAGAACACAGATGCAAGATCAGGCAGACCATTAACAATTCTCAGAGCCATTATATTTATATTTGTGATGAAGTGTTGCTGGCTGAGTGAGCTGGTTATTTATTTTGAGTAGAGATGTTTTATTTGGGGTTGCACGGTGGCTCGGTTGTTAGCACCATCGGCTCACAGCTAGAGGATCCCTGGTTCGCATCTTTCTGCGTGGAGTCTACATGTTCTCCCCGTGCAGCGTGGGTTCTCTCCAGGTTCTCCGGCTTCCTCCCACACAGTCCAAAAACATGTTGAGGTTAATTGGTGATTCTAAATTGTCTGTAGGTGTGAATGTGAGTGTGCTTGGTTGTCTGTCTCTAAGTGTAGCCCTGTGATGGACTGGTGACCTGTCCAGGGTGTCCCCTGCCTTCACCCTGAGTCAGCTGGGATAGACTCCAGCCCCCCATGACCCTAGTGAGGATTAGCAGTGTATAGATAATGGATGGATGGATAAAACCTTGAGGAGCTCTGTTAAAGATACATGAAAATCAATCTGGATGCCAGGAGCCAAACAACGACAACAAAGACCTTAAAGTTAAAAATCCACAGAGGTGGGATTATTATTTATGACCAGGTGAACTCGTCTTTTATGAGGACAAATGAGTCACATGACGGCCTCGTGCAAACAGACACTCAAACATTTGATGTTTTGCAGGATTCGTTGAATATTCCATCAGTTTTTCTACCATGGCTCTGCAAGGTGACCTAAAGTTCAGTAATTCTGCTCTATCATCTTCTCTCAGGCTTCACACCCACGTGTCCATCGTGCATAACTTCCGTGCAAGAATTCCAATGTGCCTGTACTGTAATGGACCCGTGCAAATGGCAATAAAACTCTATTCTATTCTATTCCAGCCTCTCTTTGCTCCTTATTGTCTCTGTAATAAACAGCAGTACAGCACAGAAGCTGAAGGCCTGAGAGGCGGCAGCAGCAGAGACAACGCTGACAGCTGTGTCGACGTTCTGACTGCATCCTGCTGCCTGCAGTCAGCCAGCAGGGCATGTGCTGTCAGGTGCCTGACAGATTGATGAAGAAGAGCTCGCTAGTGTTACAGCTTTGACAGCGGGTGAAGAGTTACAGCACCGGTGCTGGAAAGATCAATTACTGTGCTCCACTGGAGTCCCTTTTACTTTACTTTTACTTTTAAAGCACTTCTGGACAGAAATTGTTGCTGCTGCGTACATATTTCAAAATAAAGTAACTGATTTTCCCTCCAAATTTGGAAACAAAAGGTTGATGAGTTACTCAGCTGCTGGGGGCAAAGGGCTGATTCAGCTTTAATAACACCAACAAAACCTCATGGCTGCGGTGAGGCACCTGAACATGCTGTCTGGGTGTGTTTAACTGTAACCTGAGCGCTCTTTACAAGGCACCAGAATCTCAAAGTAAAGCTCTCTGGCTGAATAATAATCTCTTGTACACAATGTCAGCCTGCTGCCCTCTGATGTAAAGTGGGAAACTGTGGTATGATCATGCAGGTTGTGGATACAAGGAACAGACATGTCTCCTAAGAATTGCTTTTCTATGCAACTACATGTAAACTGCATTCTCAATTACATTAGTGATATTTCTCAAATACGTCACTGATCAGCTTATCATTGCTCTGTATTTTGTTGCTTTACTTCTGCTCCTGCTCAGCCAACCAATCATATAGTAGATGAGGTGAGATTAATCACCATGGTAACCAAAAAAAAAAATCTAGCAAGAGCTCAAACCTGTTCTGAAAGGATGCAAATGTTCTATTTTCCTAACCCTAACCCAGTCATTTTGTTGCCTTGAACTCACCAAACAGCAGGTTTCAGTGGAAGAAAAATGCTCCCACACAGGATGCAAAGCAGCATCTTCCTCACCTCCTCACAGACTTACGCCTCCACCTCCGAAGCTCACTATGAACCGTTTCCACAGAGACTATTTGGTTTGTAAAAAGTAGCTCCAGTGGACTGTAAACTACAAGGACTAATAATTAATTCAAACCTGGGTCCACAAATAAAACTTTCTACAGGGCGAGGTAAGGTTAAAAATGGGTTTCAATTTATTTATTTTTTTCTTAATTTGGATGAACTGATCTTTGAATAGTTTTAATAGCAATGTAGTCAGTACGCTGCATTTATTATATTGAGTGCAATGTATGGATTACTTTAAAAATAGACTAATCTGCCTTTTGCTAACATTTTTATGTCCATGCTGATTCCAGTCTCATGTCTGCATCCAAAGTACACAAACCACCTGTATAATACTGTGTATAAAAAATAAAGACCCGCCAACACTTCTGCAGCTCACTGGTCTTCAAACTTGTTGAACATTATTTGTCATTTCTTTAATCCACATTTAACTCCAAGTGTAAAACAACAAGGCACATGTTTGAGGGTTGACTGCGTGGAGGTGAGTAATAACTGTAGCCAATAAATTGTATGTTTTTGACCCAAATAGCACACAGAGGTGATGAAGTATTTTTTTCTGCCCTGTAGGGATTATCTGCAAGTCTCCTCTTCATGCCTCAACAACCTCCAGCAAATACACAGAGCAGCCTGAAAGCCTGGGTTAAAACGCCAGTAGAGAGCTTACTGTGGCACTCGCTGCTGCTCATTGAGCTCATTGTTCTGAAGAAACTGAAATGAGCTCAGCAACATTTTCACCACCTCCTCTCTTGTCACACAGAATACTGCAGCAGGACGTCAGAGGACGCTGCTCAGTGACACTCTGGGAGATTTTAAGAGGAAAACTTGAAATGAATCATTCGGGTGACATTGACAAAAATAAAAAAGGAAAGTAAAGGGGAAATGTCAGAACCCCACCCCATCTCTGTGGAAACTACACCCTTGAATCTCGTCCAGATTAGACTGCCAGGAATTGTGTTGGCACTGAGAGGTTGCCAGGCAACCTGCAGGAAGTTCTGGAGATCTCTGTACCAGCATAAAACCTCCAGCTTTGGTTTTTAACATTTCATTTTTTTTATTAAGTATTCTGTTTTCAGAACCCACACACACCAAACAGTGGTATTATATAGATGTTATATCGATAACTATTCCAGTAAAATGACAGGATGTAGCTGAACACAGCATTACAGTGACTATGACTGATTTAAAAGTCCTGGTATTAAAATCTAGAGGGGCACCCCGAGGACAAATGGATGCTCTTCATAAAGCGCAGGATAAGCGGCACCCTTGAATGAGATATCAGGAGTTCTAAAAGTTATTTTCACGTTCCACAGAAATCACTTCCATTGTGAAAGATGAGTGTTATAAATTACATTTGACAACCTACAGAAAGAAAACATGCAATTACACTTAGTATCGAGCGATGCTTCACGGTTTTTATGTCTTATCAGAGCGTGTGTGTGAGAGGGGAGTTCATACATGTGTGTGTTTGTGTTGTGCACGTGCTGCTTCCACCCTCGTCTCGTCTTGGAGGTGAAATAAATAGCAAGTGGGAGGGCTCTTTGGCAGGGCTGCACGTTATTTTGCATAGGGCTGTGTGCCCAGCCCTGGAGCCATGCAGGGAATGGCTGTAACTGTCATGGAAAAACACCTGGATTATATAAGGACAAAATCCCCCTCTTCACTCTACAGGCCCTGAGTCCTGATCGCTAACATCCTGGTGGGGCCCCTTCTTTCTCTTCCTCAGAATACTGTTTGTTGAAATAAAAGCAAAATGTATTTGTCTTGTTGCAGTTTCTGCTCAACAGGGTTCACTTTTACAGCCAACGACCTGCCTCTGAAGGTTCGGTTCATGTGCGTTTCTTCTGATCTCTGCAGTGGCCTCCCTGCTGTGGTTCATCGACTCTTTATGACGGTCGGATGAGTGAAGAATGTCAGCCTGCAGACTCATGCTAGTAAATCATCAAGAACACAATGAGTGAGGTGTGATTAGACAGAAAAACACCTCCAGAAATGCACATGAACCTGAATGCACTTACATATTGTCACATTCAGAGCTGTACTTTATATTATGGTGATATTTCAGAGGTTCAGAGTCACTCCTGAAGATTTCAAAATGTTTGATTAATCATTGATTTCACTGTTTCTATTATTGTTGTTATTACTTTGTATTATTAGCTATATATAATTGCACAGTAAGTTATGATGATGATGATGA